>NW_020194472.1:0-138748 GCF_003019875.1 Amorphotheca resinae ATCC 22711
CCCTAACCCTAACCCTAACCCTAACCCTAACCCTAACCCTAACCCTAACCCTAACCCTAACCCTAACCCTAACCCTAACCCTAACCCTAACCCTAACCCTAACCCTAACCCTAAATAAGTTATAAGACTAGATATAAGAAAGAAAGAAGTAATATTATAAGTTAAGACCTAAGAGAGGGTTAGTACTAAGTACGTAACTAACTAGACTATTGTTACTCTACCTTAATAGTAGTAGAGTTTTCTCTTACTCTCTTGTCTTATATAAACCTTTCTTTCTTAGAGTATTCTTTTTATAGAATAAAATAATACTTACTTAAACATTATGTTGTTAGCCTATAATATTAGGGACTTAAGGGCTAGTATTAAGGATACGCGGCTACGCGTACCTATAGGCACGCTAGGGCTACTTAAGGTTTTTAAGTAGCGTATATATATATATTAAAGAATAAAGAAAAGAAAAAAAGGTAAGAATTAGTTTACGTTTAAATTAAAATATACGGTAGCTTACTAGCTACTCGACTATAATTCTCTACTATATTACCTATAATACTAAATCTCTAACAACCTTAGTCTAATACTATAAATAAGATACGTCTTAAGAAAAGTACTTTAAGAGTGTTAGTATAGAGTATAGTACTTAAAGAGTATCTAGATCTTATCTACTATATTCTAGTAACAGGTCTTAGAAAGGGCGTGTCTTAGAAGGTAAAGGTAGTACTATTAATAGTACTAATAATAAACCTTCTAACCTTAAGGTATAAGAAGAAAGAATAGGCTAGGGAAATAAAGGGGATTTAGAGAGAAGTTTATAGTCTATATAGCGACCTACCTTTATTAAGCTGCGCAGAAACCTATAGGTCTCTACTAAATAGGTTAGGTACCTACTCTATAAGGTAGGTTATAGTATATAAGACCTAACCTATAGGTCTCTAAATAAATCTACGACCTAACCTATAGGGTAGACATAACCTATAGGTATAGCCTATTATACTATAGCTTGTAATACCTAAGGTAAAGGGTTAATTAGTAGAAAAATTAGTATAAATTCTATAGATTACTTACTTATAGACAACTATAGTCGCGTTACTAGGTAATATTATTAAGGAACAAGCTAGGTATTAAGAGGCTTAAATCACGTGTATAAGGCTTAAATCACGTGTTAGGTTCTTAGTAACCTATAGGTTAGGTTAGGTTAGCTTATAGGTTAGGGCTTAGCTACTAGCGTAAACCTACCCTATAGGTTAGATCCTTATAGGTTAGGTCCTACCTATAGAAACCTAACCTATAAGGACCTATTACACAGCCTAACCTTTGTCTTTAATAAATACTATACATCTGCCTTTAACTCTTTTACTTTATAAAAACACACCTAACAATTATGAATTAAGTAATTATAAAGGGACGCTCTACCTTCTAGTTGACTATTTTAATACTTTTTCTTAAGATTCTTATTGACTGCACTAGTAGCCGCGGTTACTACGGCAGCTTTAAGTGCCATGAATGTCGTATTAACTAAACGTGCTTGCTCTAAAGACATAGATAGCTCTTACGGCTTACAAAGTTCACCTGTCGCTAAAGAAGGTTGAATAGAGGAAAGCAATTCGTGGGGTAATAACGCGCTTAACTTGACACTCGGTGAATTCGGTGAATTCGCCCCTTTTCAAGGCTGAAGGCATATCTTCAGGGGTTATCACGAGCTTAAGCAGCCTGTTTTTCACCTAAATATTATTCATATCGCTGTATAGCGGGGCGAGATGGACCACAGATACATTATGTCATGCGGAAACCGTGCCTGTCAATGCTTCGGATTTAACCCCCTTTAGCCTAGCCCAAGGTTTACTCCCCTCGCACCTGCATTATCTGATTGATTGATTATCTGATAATCAGGTTCCTGTCCAATTACTGTAATACACTGACGCTCTAAAGGGACACCGCGTAAAAGTACTCCGTGGGCCATTAACCAAATATCGTTTAGTGTTCATGTTACCCTTCGTGTTGCAATCGTTTTGGCTTCGGCATTTTATTTAATAAATAGTCCGTAACCCCAGAATTCACCGACAACCTTAAGACGCAGCAAATCAAATCAAACTATCTGCGGACAAATCCACAAGTCCGGAAGGTAGGTAAATTCGGTAAGGTCCGTGAATTTGGTCCGCTCGGTGATAAGAATATCTTTGCAGGTTACTTAAAGTGCTCTCACTTCTGAGGAAGCAAAGGCAAACAAACGCTTGCATCCAATTCCTCCTCTGCTATTTTGAAAAGGCCACGACATTGCAGCATACGATAGCGCTGTTGCCTCCCAGATACCCCGGATTGTACTCGTTCAAGAGCGGAACCCATAGCATCATGCCGGCAACACTCAAAATCCTAATCTGCGGTGGGGGCATTGCTGGTAATGCTCTCGCTTTCTGGCTCTCAAAGTTGGGCAATGATGTCACTGTCGTGGAGCGCTGGCCCTCCCTCCGGGTCTCTGGACAGCAGCTGGATCTGCGGGGGCCTGGGATCGAGATTATGAAGCGTATGGGCCTAGAAAAGGCGTTCCGCTCCAAACAAGTCGGCGAGACGGGCATAGAGTTTGTGGACAGCTCTGGAAGGCAGAGAGCCTTCTTCCCGGTAAATAAGACTGGCAAGGGGTTGCAGAGCTTCACCACCGATTTCGAGATCATGAGAGGAGATTTGTGTCGTATTTTGTACGATGCAACCAAAGACCACGTCAAGTACATCTTTGGCATGTCTGTTGAGAGTTTTGAGCAAGATGACAACTCTGTTGAGGTTCAATTCTCAAATGGTTCAAAGGGTCGATTTGATCTTTTAGTCGGTGCTGATGGCCAAGGATCACGGACCCGAAAGATGATGTTAAGCCCCGATGGTCCGGATCCTTTTTACTCTCTCCATATGTATATCGCATATTTCAGTATTCCTCGAGTAGACGAAGAGTACATCGCCACATCCTATCTTGCGACAAACAAGCGCGGTATTTTCACTCGAAGACATGATCCACACACAGTCCAGGCATATCTTTTCTATCTTGGCGACTCCGATAAACTGGAAAATGCTGTGAGGAGCGATGTTAGGGAGCAAAAGAAGGTCTGGGCTGAGCTCTTCCAGGATGCAGGGTGGAAGGCGCAACGAATCATCAAGGCAATGCAAGACGACTCGGTAGCGAACGATTTCTTCACTCATCAAGTGGGACAGGTTAGGATGGACTCCTGGTCTCGCGGCCGGGTTGTTCTCGTTGGGGATGCTGCCTATTGCCCTTCACCAGCTACTGGAATGGGCACCACATCGGGACTTGTCGGCGCCTATGTCCTGGCGGGGGAAATTGCGAAGCATTTGAATCGTTCCAATGGAGTTGACAATGCAGATGGTGCTGCCGGCCTTCTTGCTTCCGCACTAGAAGCTTACAACAGTCAACTCCGGCCCTTCGTAAGCCAGGTGCAACAGCTGGGTCCCCTCTGGGTTCCGGCATCATGTTGGGGCATTTCTATATTTAACTTCCTTATAGGCTTAGCTGCCAGCCTACGTCTTGATATATTGGGCAGATATGTCCTCCGCGAGAATATACAGTGGGACACGCCGGAGTATGCAGAGCTGCCACAACTGGGCTCATCGGAGTGATGTTGCAGGGTTGCAGGGTTGTTGGGAGTGAGAGTGTATGTAGAGGACTATCTCGTTGGAATGTTGGAAGTAAATCCGGAAATGTCTCTTCTAATTTCTCCCCTCAATAACGTTGATCTGTTCAAGACGAAAAATTAAAACGGGTTGTCCGCAGTAGTACATAACTTGTAATAGCTAATTGACGCACTGTCATATTCTGAATCGGCCAGTTTTTTCGCGAAAAGAGCCGCGTGCATGCACTCTTAGGGTCACATATTATGGTAATTCAATGCGTAAACAGAAACATCCTTATCCATCGCATTGTTCGGCACGAAAGACCAAAGTAAGCCACTTTAGAAATGTGGCCCTTATGGCATTAAAAAAGAAGGCAACAACTTTACAGTCTTAAGACCGGAGTCGCTAACTAGCTGTATTTCTTTTAAGTACGACCGGAGCTTGAATTAGACGGTGTTAAAGTCATAATAATAACTATGCCCTCGGAACAAAGTTTGTGCATCCCCGAGCCTTGGATCCTCTACGACCCCGCATACGCGGCACAGCGCTCAATCTACTTTCTTGTTATCTCAATATCTTTCGCAGCCAACACAGTACCAAGTCGAGAGCGACTAGTCCCGGCTACACATCCCTCTGCAATATGTCGCCCTGTCTAGAGGACTGCCCGAATGAGATCATCGAGACGATCGTCGTACTGCTAGACTTGGACGATATTCGCAGTCTCCGTCAGAGTTGTCGATCTCTAGCCGCAAAAACCACTCAGAACCATTTTAAATCGTACTATCACTCGAAACGTGTTGATATTACCCTACCTGCTCTGAGAGCATTTGTTGACGTGACTCAGCCTGGCCGACTCGGATGTTTAGTGCAAGAATTGATACTAGTCGGCCTTACGAACGGCGCTGAGGGACAAAATTCGAAGCCACAATACGGTCCAGCTGAGACGGAGTTGGATCTCCTCAGCCAAGCATTCAATGGTATTGCCGCAAACAGGAAGAGCGGGCAACATCTGTCACTCTCGCTTAAGGTTGCAGTTGTCCAAGATGATGCTAAACAGAGACTCCTCCCTGCTGATGTAGCCAGAGGCGGCTGGAAGTTTGTCTGGCAATCTGCGGCTCAGACATTTCATACAACGCTACGGGCTCTGGCGGCAAGCAGATTGCCGCTTGAGAAGCTCGATGTGTTTAATGATCGCCAGTCGCAGTCTTGTAGCATTGCTTGCGACGAGCTGGGTCGCGTTGACTTTCAAGACAAGGGGCTCGCCATATCACTTTCGAGCCTCAAATCTCTGTCTATCAGCTTGTCGGACAAAATCATCGAGGAACTGCCCCCACCTAATTTCTCTCAGCCTCCCAAGGAAAAGGACATTCGCGAGGCCAAAAAGAAGGCGACGGCACGGAGCAACTTTGTTGGCCTTGTGAAACTTTTACAGCTTACCCGCTTACTCGACAGCCTCGAAATACATTACTACCGGCTTGACACCGCCGGACATCTTCTTAGACCCTTTTCTGCTCACCATGAACGCCTGTTGAAACAGGTAGCTGGATCGGAGAATCTGCCCAAATTGAAGCAGTGCAGGCTCCGCGGAATCTATATTAGTGACGGAGACTTATTGGCCTTTATTCAGCGAACAGCTACCCGCCGCCTGTTTATAGAGAAAGTAGATGTGTCTTCGGGAACGTTCAGATCTATCTTCGATTATTGTACCCGCGAGACTACGGGTATAGAAGAGTTGTACTTTGACTATCTGATTGAGAAGGGCAATTTGTTGTATTTTCCTCCTCCTGACCAGGTCGGCCATACGCAGGTCCCACGTCGGTCAACAACCTCACTCCAGAGGGTGGGCGCTAAGGTCAAGCAGCCGATTATTTATCATTATCACCAAGGCAGGACTGAGGACACTCCTAGGACGAGGGCTTTGCAGCTACAGCGGCGTAGGGAGTATGGTCCACTTTAGAGATAGTAGCCAAAGCCTTACCTCTGCACCGTTATAAGAAAGCAAATAATTCAAAGGATTTGGAAACAAAGCGTGAAGTTCATCAAGCTTAGCATCTCATCAAGGCACTCATCATCGTCTTATTCGTCTCCTAAAAGGATACAAAGCTATTGTTTTACAAGAGGAGTATTAGCGCAAGTGGAAAATGCGAGGAATTTTGGCTCTATCTGTACTAGTAGAGACTAGTTGTCCTGATGCACTAAAGGAGAATATTATTTATAGGTACTGTAATAGGTGTTGGGAGTCTGTTTATTAGTAGGTTGTATTTCTAAGAATAAAAGTGCTACTACTATAGGGATATATAGCTAAGCGAACCCTATCAAATAGTAGTAATATTATGTGACTATTTCCTATCGCTATAAGGTACCCCTAGACTTATAGTAAGTACCTACGATTAATAAAGACAAGTAAACTATTCTAGTAACCTATATACATCCCTTAATAGTACTTTACTAGCTAATTCTAGTACTTATAATCCCTTATTTGTCTACTAATATAGTTACCTGTCTAAACTTAGAAGCTAAAAGGGTTAGTAAGATCTAAGTATTACGTCCTTAAGTAGCTAGCGAACTTTATAGTAGTTAGATTAATATTAAGTACTACTATCTATATATTATAGGTCTAGTTAGTATTAATAAAGAACCTTATTATACTTACTTAATTAGTCCTAAGTATATACACTTTTAAATCGTCTAAATAGTATTTTTTAACTTAGCTATTACTATAGATATTTGTTACTTCTATAGATATATTAGAGGTTATTCTAGTTAGTAGTCTAGGGCCTATTTATTGTGTCTCTAACTTACGTTCTTTTTCTTTGTCTAGCTAATAATTACGTATAAAGACTAGGTCTCTTTATAATAGTTTAGAGAACCTAAGACTCTTTATATCCTCTAGCTTTAAGTAGGTATATACGATTAATACTACGACTTAGTCTCTTAGCTCTTTACGTTTTTCTTAAAGAAATAACTAATACTTTTTTAGAACTACTAATAATATAATAATATTAGATTAATAGTCCTAGTTAACTTACTAAGGTCGTTAATAATTAGTATAGTTAGTCGTATTTTTAGCCTTATACCTATTGTTATTAAGAGCTACTAGTTACTTAATTTCTAGTATTTATAGCTATATTAAGATGTATCTAAGTATTATTTTGGCTAGAAAGAAAGAATGTGTCTTAACTAGCCTAGTGTTAATTACTAGAGAGATTTCTCTTAAAGTAAACGGCTATATTAGTACTAACTAAGGCCCTCTCTTAATAACCTATTTTCTAAGCTATACTAAAACTAGCTAAACGTATTACTTAATTAAGCTAACTAACTATAGATAAGTAATAAGTACGTAGTCTATAAATAATCTATAAGATTTAAATAAAGTATAAGTCTTAACTATAGTAAAATAACTTTTATTATCTAGGTATACTCTTTCTAGCTACCTAAAAATTAGTACTAGATAGTTAACTTAGAAATTAATTACTATAGCTAAATCTACTATTATATACGCCTTAATAAATACTATTTTAGTAAAGTAATATATAACTAGTAGTATATACTTCTTACTATTCTCTCTTACTAGGTTAATAAGTCTAAGAAAATCTATATTTACTATTAACTAAGGCTTAAAATAGATAATTAGTTTAATGTTATAGCTCTTATAACGTAGTCTTATTCTCTAATATACCTTATAAGTAGCTAACTAGTTTTTAATATCCTAAGCGTAAGTTAGTTAAAAGAATTAGCCTTATAGATTATATAGAGTTAAAGTACTTATATAGTAACTATAAGTATTATATACTTATTTTATTACCTTACTTACTTTATTATCTAGAATATATTTTACTAGACAATAGGTTACCTACTCTTTATATATAAGATAAGATCCCTAGATATAGTAGCTAATCGCCCTTCTCTTTACTTACTTTCTTTATAACCTTAATATATATGTAATTCTTACGTCCTTTACTAGAAGATACTTTAATACAAGACTATACACTTTATAATCCCTTAGTAGCTTATACTAGTTATATTCTAACCTCTTAGACATTAGTATAGTTATTAGCGCTATAAATACTATACGTTCTATATTATACTAGACTAGTTTATCTTAAAGTACTTTAGGTAATCTAGATAGCCTATTTATAATTTGTACTAAATTTAATTTCTCTAGCCTATAGTAGACTTTAATGTTATATTTAGTTAGTTAATCTATCTATTAGGCTATTTTCTTATATAAGTCTAGGCTATTCTATAAGGTTAATATTAATACTATATAATCTATATAAACTTTAGTTAGATAAAGACTTCTTATAATAACCTATCTAACCTTTACTAAATTTCTTACGACTACTAAGGCTTTTTACTTAGTAGTTATGTACTTAGTCTTAACGTCTAATAATTTAAAGAATATAAATATAAAGATATATATCTAGTCTTTAATAGTTCTAGTTACTTTTATCTTAGCTAAGGTATCTACTAGCTAGAATAATATCCTTCTTAATCCTCTTTTACTTATATCTTTATATAGATAGTACTACTTTATAAGATTAGAGCCTACTATAGTATTATTAATAATATAATCTTTAATATACTAGAAAGATTAATCTTACGCTTTACTTTATTAAAAAGGTTTTTTTACTTACTTTTTTCTTAATAATTCTTTCTTAGTCTTTAAGGGTATAGTAACCTAATACTAGTATAATTCCTTAAGAATAAGAATATAGTCAGCTCTTTTAAGTATAAAAATATATAGAAATAGTATAATCTATATAAAATCGTCTACCTCTTATTAATAGGTTAGAGTAGGCTATAGTACTATACGGTTCTTATACCTTAATAATAGTCGTAATCCTGTTAAGCTAGCTAAGAATCTAATTATATTAATAGAACTAAAAAAGAAATACAACTTTAAAAGTAAGAAGAAAAGAAGACTAAATATAACTTATAAGAAATATCGTTTATATAAGAACTAGAACATTTCTTTAAAGCTAGTTATAGTACTAATATAATTATTTATAGAAAAAAAACATCTCTCTCTTAAGGAGCGGTATTTTTAGAAAATAATAGCTACTACACTTATTAAAAGAACCTTAAAACACTTCTTTAAGTACCTACTTTAACTTCTATTATTATATAATAGCGTACCTACTAGTACCTCTAGAGGAACCTACTAGAGATAGTTAAAATAGGCTAAAAGGACCTAGAATCTACTCTAGCTAATAATTACTTAGTATTACTATAGAAATTTATAAAGTAATATTATAGGCTAATAAGTAGGCCTCTAGCGCTAGACGCTCTCTAGTAATACTAAGTATTAAAAAGTTAGTTAATAAAATTAAACGTATTATAAAAACTCTATACGTAAGTAATAATAATACTAAGGCCTTAAAATAGGCCTAACAAATAGCCTTCTTAATTAAGAACATTAAAACTAAAGTTATAAACCTTAGTACGTAAGGCTAACTAACGTATATAGTAATAGCTAAAAGAAGAGCGCCTTAAGCCTACCTAGTAACTAGTAGCCTCTTAACCTAGACGTTTAAGTATAAGAACGTTATAAAGATTAAGAAGAAGATTAGGGTTAAACTCTTTATAAAAGATATAAAGAGGTTTAAAAACATCGATTATAAGACAATAAAGGATAAGATTAATATAGCCTTCTTAGGCGCCTTAGTATAAGCTGTTTATAAGTATAGAAATAAAGGCTATATACTTTATATAAAGGATTTAAAGAGTATAAGACAAATATAAAGAGATTAAGGCTAAGTAACGTTAACCTTTAGTAGAGTAAAGGTATTCTAGACTATACTACTAATAATTATATATAATATTAAGGTTAAGAGAGTAGGCCTTAAAAAGGATTCTTTAAAGAAAAAGGAATAGATCTAGGCTATTTAAGTATTAAACCTAAGGATCTAAATCGTTAAGTCGTTCTAGCTAGTTAAGATATACGCCTAAAAGAAGTAGTAGACGTCTCTTATCTTAAGTATCCTAGACTTTAAATACGTAAAAAAGGTAATTAAGAAAGGCTTAATAGTAGATAGTAAACTATACTACTACGCCCTCTACTCTCTAAGAGTGTCCCTAAACTAGTACTTTAAGTACTAAGAGATAAGACCTTACTAGTTAACTATATATTTAAAATAAGAAACTTATAGAATATACATAAGCTCTTACTAGATAAAGATATACTAAAACTTATAAAATAAAGAAAAATAAAGATATACTAACTATAAGAAGAGAAGACACTAGGCCTAAGACTAGGTAGCCTACTTACTACTATAGAAAAAATTAAAAAAAGTAAAGTAAGTAGCCTTTATAAGGCTTAGTAAGTATTGTTAAAGAGACTTAATTAATACTAGAGTAGCCTTAGGCCTAACCCTTACTCTTACTCTAAGTAACCTAAAACGCTTTATAAGAAGACTAAGAGTTAATACTCTAATAGGCTAAGAAAGAGCTATATACTAATATATATAAACCTTTAGCCCTTAAGTAAGAGATATAAGCCTTTTTACTAGTTCCTTAAATAAGAAGAGAAAGAATAAAGAAACTAATAACTCTAACTCTTACTCTCTCTCTCTTTTAATACTAAGCTTTAAAACCTTTATAGTACTTAGCTATATAACTCTAGTCGTTCTTATCTTAAGTTAGACAGAATCTTAAATAGATAAAATACTTATAAGCTAAGACTCCTTATAAAATTAGACTAAGACTTATTTAATATACTATAATATAACGTTAATAAACAAAAGGACGTTATAATTACGCTACTCTAAGACCCTTCTCTAGCCTAGTACAATATCCTAGCTATTTAAGAACTCTAGTATAATAGACACGACTTTATAACTACCTTACTAGGTCTTTAGTAAAGACTAATCTATAGACAAGTAGAGAGTACAAGAGTAGTAATATATATAAACAAAAAGATTAATTAGACTACTTAGACCTTTAATACTCTTACCTAGGTAGTAGAGACAGGCGTTGACTAGTGTTACGTTACTTTATAAAGTGTTACTGTCTAGTTAATATACTCGCTGATTCCTAACTCTCTAGGCTAGGCTAGCCCTCTCTAGCGGCTTACTAAAGAAGACCTAAAGGGGCTATAAATCGTTATAAGTAACATAAACCTTTATTACTTACTCTAGAATAGAGCCGGTAAGACTACCTCTAAATTAGAGACCCTTCTCTATCTAGCCTATAAGTAGTAGCTCTTACTACATATACCTTAAGAAAAGCTAATATAGTAGCGACATAACAAACAAGACTTAATAATTAACTATACGTAGGTTATAGTAATACTCTAGTATACTTATTAAGGTAACCTAGAGTATAAGAGATCTAACTACTATACCTAGCTAATTAAGGTTACTACCTAAGTAAAGGATCGCTAAGAGAGAGCCGTAAAGGTACTAGAATAGAGCTAGACCCTAATAGACTAAGAACTAGTAATAATTAAGGCTAAGAGGCTTTACCTTTCTTTAGAACTACTAGATATACCTTATAAGGTTAATAAGATAGTTAACTTACTTACCTCTTAGCTTATACGTATTATAGACATATCTACTCTAAGAAAGAAGGTTAACTAAAGGCGTACTAAGCCCTAGTAGAATAGTAAGGTCTTTAAGGCTATCTAGTAAGTACAGGTAGCGCGCTATTAATACGCTACTACCCTAACTAAGCTCTACTAGCGTAACCTCTAGTAGGCTAGTACTTATTAACTCTATACAATCTAAGATATAAAAACTAAGAGCTAGTATAGTACCCTTACTACTACCTTAAAGGACTAATAAAAACTCTAGAGTCTTAAGAAGTAGGCTAGGCTCTATAGCTATATACCCTTAGAACCGGCCTTACTCTTACCTTTATAAGGTACTAATAAAGAGGTACTAGCTATAAGCTACTATAATAAAGTAATAGTATTAGGCTAGTAGTTCTTTCTAGAATTAATAGCTAATCTTAGTAACGTTATTCTAGACCTTTAAGACAAGTAGTACTAACGGTTTACTATTAATAATACTATAATAAAGGTAGATATTACTAATGTTCTCTAAAAGACAAGTACTTAAAAGGTACTAGGCCCTAACCTACTACCTACTAGCTTTCTTAAGGTATATAAGCGCCTTTTAGCTAAGCTCTTTACGCTAATAGTAACTATAAGCCTCTAGCTAGAGTACTTTCTTACGTAGTTTAAAGTAGTAAAAGTAGTAGTATTACGTAAGCCTAAAAAGACCCTTAAATAGTAATAAACTATAAGGGCTTATAGGCCGATATTACTCTTAAATACAATAGGTAAAGTAATTAAGTTAGTAATTAGCTAGTACTTTACTAACGCTATAAAGTCGTAAGAGCTTTTCTTAGAGATATAGATAAGGAACCGGCTATAATACTTAATAGACCTTATAGTTAAAATAGTAGTTAACGCTACGTATATAGCGTAGAGCTATAAGGCTATAGCGTCCTTTTTTTAACTTAACATTAAAGGCGCCTTTAATATAGTAAACTATATACGCCTTCTTTATACTCTCTAGTACCTAAGGTTTCTTATATAGGCTATATAGTAAGTATATAGCTTTCTTACTAATTAGACAGCTAGTCTCTTCTTTAATAAAAAGGTAGCGCTACCTTAAGAGGTTACTATAAAGGTACTATAAGGCTTGCCCTTCTTTCTTATCCTCTTTCTCTTCTATACTACTAGCTTATATACGTTACTATAAGGTTATATAAGCCTTATTATAGTAAGGTTTACTAACGACCTTAATCTCTTAGCTTTTAGTAGAGACACGATAAAGACACGCTAGTACCTTAAAGAGGCGTAGTAGACATATAGTTAGTAGTTACGTATAAGAGAGATAAAGTTTGCCCTTAAGAAGAGTAAGCTCTTTTACCTTACTTATACTTATACTATACTAATAACGCCTATCTACCTTAATAGCTAGGTTATACCCTTAGTCTAAGAGGCCTACTTTCTAGAGGTTTAGATAGATTAGAAGCTTAGATAAAAGGGCTACCTTAATACTATTAAACAAAAGTTTACTACCTAGTAATTTACGCTTATAAGGCTTACTATATTTACGTAAAGATATAGCTTACTATATATAAAAAAGATCTATATAAAGGTAATCTAGAGTACTATAGTATATAGCGTAAGGGTCTAGTACTACCCCTTTAAGTAGTAAGCTAAGGAGATTATAAAGGACCTTACTATAAAGTAGTTATAGTACCTTTACGTTATTATAAAGGTATACTAGGCGACTCTTATCTAGTTCTTTAAGTCTAAAATAGCTACGCCCTTACTTAACCTCTACCTTAACAAGTAAGTAGTAGACTTTAAATAACGTCTTAAACGTATAAGTAAGGACAAACTTATATAGTCTATCTATAATAAGGTAGTAACCTGTCTTTAATAATACTAAAGACGCTACTATAGTACTACTATAACGCTACCTTATACGTTACTTAAGTATAAGGCAGGCCGAGCTACGTAAGTAAGGGGCTAGTATAAGAACTCCTTTTTAAAAGAGACCTTATAAGGGAACTAAAAGGTACGATAGTCTTAATATAATAGCTTACTAGTATACTACTAAGGCGCTACCCTAGCTACGCTACTTACCTTCTTAGTAGATACTCTTAAGAAGTACTTACTCTTTTATAAGTATAAGAGCTCTCTTTTAATATAGATTTGTACTAGTAAAGTTAGACTCTAGGCTTTCTTTTTTAAGTATAAAGTACTAGAGGTAGCGACCTTCTAGTACCTTTTTAGTAAGGCCCTAGAGATAGTAGCTTACCTAGTCCTTAACTACTAGTAGCTAGACTAATAGCGGCAGGCCTTATAGTAAGCGCTTTACCTAAGAGTACTATAGACGTTTTATAACTTTATAGTAGTAATAAAGAAAGGTAAGAGT
Source organism: Amorphotheca resinae ATCC 22711 (assembly GCF_003019875.1). Lineage (NCBI taxonomy): Eukaryota > Fungi > Ascomycota > Leotiomycetes > Helotiales > Amorphothecaceae > Amorphotheca > Amorphotheca resinae. The sequence continues at coordinate 13,509 of NW_020194472.1, forward strand.
ACTTATATACTAATCTATTAGCTATTATCTACTAGCTAATTCTTATAGTTTTACCTAGCTAAGCACTACCTAATAAAAGAGTTATAAGAGAAGAAGTAGCCCTAGCTAGTAGCTAGTACCTTACTAGCGCCTTACTAGTGTCTTGTTAGTATATTTAGTATTACTAGGCTAGAAGGTTAAGTTCTAGTAGGACAGTAATAAGGACCTAGCGCTCTAGTAGTACTATAATAGTGTAAATATAAGTAGTAGTACATAGGTTTTTACCCGGCTTTAGTACGGTTTTACTACGTGATTTATATAGTATAGAGGTTCTATATATAGTAAGTATAAGTAGTAAGAACAATAATAATAATAATAATTAGACCTTTAATACCTTTTACCTAGACTTATACTAAGTTAGCCTTAAAGTCGACGTTATAAGTACTCTAATACTAGTTAAAGTTATAAACATCTATAACCTTTCCCCTCTTAATAAGTATACCTTAAAAGAACCCTTTACTCTCTTAGCCCTTTAGAAAGAGCTAGATAACTAAAGCTATAAGTATATAGTAGTAAGGGACTTTAACCTTTATTACCTTATATAAGAGAGTAGAGCCTCTTAAGACCTAAAGAGAATGTTAGATAAAGTAATAAGTATTCTATAAGACTTTTTACTTAAGATTACAACACTTATTAAAGAATAAACGTAAGAAAAAGAAAACTATAAATCTTATATTAACTTAGCCCTAATCCTAATTAAATTTAAAGATCTTCTTAGCTCTTATAAAGTAAAGCTAGAACACGACCTCTAGTCTAATTACTTTCTTATTACTATAAAGCTTAGATTTAAGGCTAAAAGCTACGTCTTACTCTTATAAAGATAATAAAAAGTAACTAACAAACTAAAGCTCTTTAAAATCTTATAAGGCTTAGCGCTAGTAATCTCTAAGCTACGTACTTTAGAAGATATTAATAACTAGCTTTAACTACTTATAGACTCCTTAAATTAGGCTATTAAAGTAGCGGTCTTATAGTAAAGAGTAAGTAATAAGTCTAAAAGCTTTTAGAATAAAGAGTATAAAGAGTAAGTAAAGAGAGTAAGATAAGTAGACCTAAGAAGGTACTAAAAGAGAGGTAAGAGAATTCTAGAAGAGACAATAAGAGAGTAGTATAAAATAGTAAGAGAAAAGAAGAAAGTAATCTTAAAAGCCTAGACCCTTTACTTTAAGGCCCTAGTCTATAAGGCTAGCTAGTATAAAGAAAGAATATAGTAACTTAAACAATAAGTAAAGAACAAAAGCTACTTACTTAGACTCTTACTATAGTTTCTAACCCTCTACCCTTAAGGTAGAAAGGCCTTAGTTAATACTTATAAGATAAAGGCTAAAGCTTTTTAAGACGTTTTCTTTACTCTAGCTCTTAATACTAATCTTTTAGATATCTTAGAATACTAATACTCTTAAGATAAGCTAGTTAACCTAAAAAGAAGATAATATAAAGACAGTCTGTTTTACTTATAAGAGTTTCTAGTAAATAAAGTTTATACTATAATTAAGAAGCTTAAGAACAAGAAGGCCTTAGGCCTAGATAAGATCCTAAATAAGATTATTAAAATATTAATAAAGGTCTTACTCTAATACTATACTTACTTCTTTAACTACTATACTTAGGTTAGGTACTTCTTAAAGAAGTTTAAAGTAGCCTAAACTATTATAATCCTAAAGCTAGAGAAAGACTACTACTAAGTAAAATTATATTAACTAATTACCTTTCTTAATACCCTTAGAAAGACTTTAGAGAAGCTAGTTACTATAAGACTAACTAATCTAGTAAAGGATTACTAACTCTTTCTAGTATACTAAATAAGAGTATAAAGAAAGAGAGATATAACTATAGTACTAAAACTAATTATAGAACAGGTCTATAAGGCTTAGTAAAGTAGCCTAAAAATAGTAGTATTAATTCTTAGCCTAAACATAACTAAGGCCTTTAATAATTTATCTTACTTAAGGCTTCTTTATATCTTACGTATAAAGGAGATCTTAGAGTAGATAGTCTAACTAGTTAAAGGCTTCTTCTTAGAGAGAAGTAGCTTAATTAAGATTAATAACTATACTAGCCTCTTCTTTAAAGTCTTCTCTAGAATTCTATAAGGCTCTTTCTTATCTTTTATCCTCTTTTTGTTTTATAACTTAGAACTAGTAGAATAGTATAACACTACTTTATAAAAGGAAAGTACTATTAGATTTACTAATAATATAAACATTATTGTCTAGAGTAAGATAATAAAAAAGAATTACTAAGGGCTAGTAAAGATTTACTAAGTATATTCTAACTAGGCCTATAGACATAAGGCTGTCTTTAAACTAATAAAATACTATCTACTCTACTTAAGTAAAAGATAAAAACATAACCTAAATATAGGCCTCTCTTTAAGTAATATAAAGATTACCTTAAAACCGTTAATTAAGATCCTTAGCCTTATCCTAGACCTAAAGCTAATATAAAGAGCTTACTTAAAATACTTAAAAAGAAAGATAAAGAGGTAGATACTAGCTTTAACCTATACTATAGCCTTAATGTAAAGTATAATAATAAAGAAAGCCTGTCTAATATACTATATAGTTATCTCTTTAGTACTTATATACGCCTTAGTAGTTTAGCTCTTAACTATAGACCTTACTAAAGGTCTCTTAAGGATAGTAAAGTTACTCTAAAAGATCTAAAATAGTAGTCTTAGAGTAGTCTCTAGAGCGTTTAAGGCTACCTTAATTAAGATCTTATATACTAAAACAAATATACCCTTAATCTACCTTTACCTTAAATTCTTTTAAAGGACTATATAAGTAAGAGTATAGCTTATAAGTTATAAAGCTATTATTTAGAACGCTAGAGACTAGATATAAAGGAATATAGATCTTAGTAAAGGTAGGCCTTAGTCTAACTTAAGGCTTACTTTAGTAAAAGTTAAAGAAAGATAAGTAAGAAATAAGCTTAAAGGCCGGAATATAATATAAGATAAGGAACCTAAGACACTTTTCTTACTAAAAGAGCTCTCTTTTACTAAAGTATAAGGTATCTTTAAGAAGAAACTCTATAAGGATTAGAATATATAGTAAAAACGCTACTAGTAAGACAACCTTAGGTTAACCCTTATATAGTAAAGAAAGCTAAGAAAAGAACGTATAAAGAGATATAAATTAATAACAAAAGTAGAATACTCTTTAGTACTAGCTATTAAGATAAAGAAGATTAGTCTTTAAGCCTTCTTAACCTAAAGAAAGGTCTTTACCTACTTAGTAAATTACTTATATAAGTAGAGGTCTTAGATAGTAAAGTATATTATTACTAGATACCTAGATTTTAGAGAATAAAGGGCGTACTTAATTAAATAACTAGGCTTATTAGATTATTAAGTAATTATATCTAACCTAAGTTGTCTTTAAAAAGTAGCTAGATAGCTAATAAGGCTAGGTATCTTAAGATAGTACTACCTTATAGTCTAGGCCTTAGCTAACTAATTAAATATAAGAAAAACATAAGGAATACTTAAGGTAACTTAAGGTTTAACTAATACTAACATTTATTAACTAAGATAAGACTTAAACAAAATAGCTATACTACTAGAACATACTTAAGCTATAACTAATATAAAAGAGCTATATAATTTCGACTAAGATTTATAATACTACTTACTTAAGTAAGTATACTTAGGCTATACCTAAGATTATATATAACTAAAAAGAAAAAAGAATAACAAAAGAAAAAAAAGAAATAAAGTAAAAAGATATTATTATTATTATTGTTCTTACTACCTATGCCTACTATATACAGAACCTCTATACTACATAAATCACGTAGTAAAACCGTACTAAAGCCGGGTAAAAACTTATGTACTATTACTTACGTTTACACTATTATAGCGCTACTAAGGCGCTAGGTCCTTATCGCTACCTTACTAGAACTTAACCTTTTAGCCTAGTAATACTAAACATACTAACAGGACGCTAGCGAGGCACTAGTAAGGTGCCTGCTACTAGCTAGGGCTACTCTCTCTCTTATAACTCTTCTACTAGGTAGCGCTTAGCTAGACAGAACTATAGGAATCAGCTAGTAGATAGTAGCTAACAGATTAGTATATAAGCGCTCTTACCTTTTACTATTACTATCATAAAGTTATAGAACGTCTATAGCACTCTTAAGTAAAGCGCTTACTATAAGGCCTGTCACTATTAGTCTAGCTACTAGTAGTTAAGGATTAGGTAAGCTACTGTCTCTAAGGCCTTACTATAAGGGTACTAGAAGGTCGCTACCTCTAGTACTCTATACTTAAAAAGAAAAGCCTAGAGTCTAACTTTACTAGTACAGATCTATATTAAAAGAGAGCTCTTATACTTATAAAGGAGTAGGTACTTCTTAAGGGCATCTACTAAGGGGGCAGGTAGTACGGCTAGGGCGGCGCCTTAGTAGTGTGTCGACAAGCTGTCGTGTTAGGACTATTGTACCTTCTAGTTCCCTTATAGGGTCTCTTCTAGAAGAGAGTCCTTATACTAGTCCTTTACTTACGTAGTACAGCCTGTCCTATACTTAAGTAACGTATAAGGTAGTACTATAGCGGCACTATAGTAGCGTTTCTAGTATTATTAAAGACAGGTCGCTACCTTATTATAGATAGACTATATAAGTTTGCCCTTACTTATACGTTTAAGACGTTATTTAAAGTCTACTACTTGTTTGTTAAGGTAGAGGTCAAGTAAGGGCGTAGCTATTTTAGACTTAAGGAACCGGACAAGAGTTACTTAGTACGCCCTTACGACAACGTAAAGGTACTATAACTACTATATAGCGAGGTCCTTTATAATCCCCTTAGCTCGCTACCTAAAAAGGCGGTACTAGACCCTTACGCTATATACTATAGTACTCTAGATTACCTTTATATAGATCTCTCTTACGCGTAGTAGGCTATATCCTTACGTAGACGTAGTAAGCCTTATAAGCGTAAACTACTAGGTAGTAAACTTTTATTTAACGGCGTTAAGGTAGCCCTTCTATCTAAGCTTCTAATCTATCTAAACTCCTAGAAAGTAGGCCTCTTAGACTAAGGGTATAACCTAGCTATTAAGGTAGACAAGTGTCGTTAGTATAGTATAGGCGTAGGTAAGGTAAAGGAGCTTACTCTTTTTAAAGGTAAACTCTATCTCTCTTATACGCGACTACTAGCTATATGTCTACTACGCCCCTTTAAGGTACTAGCGTGTCTCTATCGTGTTTCTACTAAAAGCTAAGAGATTAAGGTCGTTAGTAAACCCTACTATAATAAGGCCTATATGTCTTTATAGTAGCGTATATAAGCTAGTAGTATAGAAGAGAAAGAGGATAAGAGAGAAGGGCGAGCCTTATAGTACCCTTATAGTAACTTTCTAAGGTAGCGCTATCTCTTTATTAAAGAAGAGGCTAGCCGTCTAATTAGTAAGAAAGCTATATACCTACTATATAGCTTATATAAGGAACCTTAGGTATTAGAGAGTATAGAGAAGGCGTATATAGTTTACTATATTAAAGGCGCTTTTAATGTCTAGTTAAAAGAGGGACGCTATAGCCTTATAGCTCTACGCTATATATATAGCGTTAACTACTATTTTAACTATAAGGTCTGTTAAGTGTTACAGTCGGTTTTTTATTTACGTTTCTAGAAAGAGCCCTTATAACTCTATAGTATTAGTAAAGCGCTAGCTAATTACTAACTTAATTACTTTACTTATCGTACTTAAGAGTAATATCAGCCTATAGGCCCTAGCGGTTTATTACTATTCGAGGGTCTTTCTAGGCTTACGTAGTACTACTACCTTTACTACTTTAAACTACGCTAAGACGTACTCTAGCTAGAGGCTTGTAGTTACTACTACTATAAAGAGCTTAGCTAAGGGGCGCTTATATGCCTTAAGAAAGCCGGTAGGTAGTAGGTTAGGTCTTAGCGCCTTTTAAGTACCTGTCTTTTAGAGAACGTTAGTAATGTCTGCCTTTATTATAGTGTCGTTAATAGTAAACTACTAGTACTACTTGTTCTAGAGGTCTAGAATAACGTCGCTAAGATTAGCTACTAATTCTAAAAAGAACTACCGGCCTAATACTATTACTTTGTTATAGTAGCTTGTAGCTAGTACTTTCTTATTAGCGCCTTAAAGAGAAGAGAGTAAGGCCGGTTTTAGAAGTATGTAGCTATAGAGCCTAGCCTACCTTTTAAGACTTTAGAGTTTCTGTTAGTCTTTTAAGGTAGTGATAAGAGCGCTATACTAGCTCCTAGTCTTTATATCTTAGATCGTCTAGAGTTAGTAAGTACTAGCCTACTAGAGGTCGCGCTAGTAAAGTTTAGTTAAGGTAGTAGTGTATTAATAGCGCGTTACCTACGTTTACTAGACGGCCTTAAGGACCTTACTACTTTACTAAGGTTTAGTACGCCCTTAGCTAACCTTCTTTCTTAGGGTAGAAAAGTCTACGATACGTATAAGCTAAGAGGTAAGCGAGTTAATAGCCTTGTCGACTTTATAAAGTATGTCTAGCGGCTTAGAGAAGAAGTAGAGCCTCCCGGCCTTAATCACTACTAGCTCTTAGTCTATTAGGGTCTAGCTCTATCCTAGTGCCTCTATAGCTCTCTTATAGCGATCCCTTACTTAGGTAATAACCTTGATTAGCTAGGCGTAGTAGTTAGATCCCTTATATCTTAGGTTACCTTAGTAAGTATACTAGAGCGTTACTATAGCCTACGCGTAATCAATCGTTAAGTCTTGTTTACTGTGTCTCTTTTAGGTTAGCTCTTCTTAAGGTATATGTAACAAGAGTTACTACTTACAGGCTAGACAAAGAAGGGTCTTTAATTTAGGGGTAGTCTTACTAGCTCTGTCCTAGAGTAGGTAGTAAAGGTTTATATTGCCTATAACGATCTATAGCCTCTCTAGGTCCTTCTTAGCAAGCCACTAGAGAGGGCTAATCTAGCCTAAGGAGTTAGGAATTAGTAAGTATATTAACTAGATAGTAATACCTTATAGAGTAACGTAACACTAGTCGACGCCAGTCTCTACTACCTAGGTAAGAGGTAGGTGCCGCTTATAAACGTAGATAACTATACGGCCTTTACCCTTATAGACCTGCCGGTACTTTACCTACACTAAGTAGTAGACTGTCTTTGTCTGTTTGTTATACTATAGCTCTTAGATTACTATAACGTCGGCTTTACGGCTATTATAAAGTACTAGTATACTATTATTAATTTTATTACTAAGAGTCTAGGATCTACAAGTCCTACGTTATAAAGGGGTCGCTAGACCTCTAGTTAGTTCCCTAGCTTAACATCTCTATAATATTATAGCTCTAAACCGTTACTATGTCTAGCGCCCTAATAGAAGGGCGTCTACGCCTTACTAGAGTCCTTGCTATAAGCTTCTTATTATTGCCTGTCTATAGTCTCTTAGGTGTTACAACCTAGTAGCTATTGTCGCTATCTTATAAGGACGCTAGCGTAACGCTAGGTACTCGGCTAGTAAAGCTACTCTTTAATACCTTAAACTGTCTAGGTCTCTACTAATATATAGTATGTACCTACTCCTTTACCTTAAGGGCCTTAAGATACTAATAGTCTTACGCCACGTATAGTCTACTATAGTTAACGTATCTCTTTCTACTATTAAGTTAAGGGTACTCCTCTTTACCTTAAGGGTACGCTACTCTTACGTAGTAGTTGTACTAGGCCTAGTTCTTATAGAACCGCCTAATATAGCTAAACTAGTAGTACTAGAAGTATCTTTAGATTCGTAGGTCGGCTAAATACAGCTTATAGTTAAAGATCTAGGCTTATTAGATTAGCCCTTGTTTATATAGGCGTATCACTACGTTAGCGCTTTAAAGGTATAGTACTATTATTATAAACTTTGTTATAAAGGCCCTAACAAGCTCGACTTTAACCTTTATAATATGTAGTACGTAGGTTTAGATCTTTACTAGTAGCGCTCTTAATTCTACTTATATAACCCGGTCTGCCGGCAGGCCTTTTACGATTATTACAAACTTACTCTTATAAAGCTAGGCTATAGGCCTAAACGCCCTCTATACCTAGCCCTAATCCTAGATCGTAGTCTTTAGTATAGCCTCTTTAAAGGTAAGGATAGTGTTACTACTAGAGAGCTAGTAGGTCGCTACTACCTTAGCGCCCCTAATTACTATGTTAGCTGCCGTTACTACTTTAATAGCACTATAACGTACTAGGTCTTCTGTCTGTCTATCTACTCTAATCCTTAGCTCTCTAATCTGTCTCTCTAGTATTACTTATACTCTTGTTAGGCGCTAGCCTACTACTAACGCGTACGTAGCCTAGAGGGCCGCCGCTACTATTAGCCTCTAGAAAGCCTCTTTTAATATCGTTCTTAATTACCTAATCGTTACTAGGTCGTCGTTAGAGAGGGTCTTAGGGGTACGTAAGAGAGTCTTTGTATTTACTACCTTTAGCTCTACTACTACTATCGTTATTATAATAAGGTCGTAAAGGAGGCGCGACGCCTTATCCTCTTTACCTAGTATTATGTAGGCTTTAATTCTTTGTATAATTTTCTTTGTCTTATTGTCCCTACTACCCTTACTACTCTTTAGCTCTTTACTATAGCTCTTAGTTAGGGTATAAGAGTACTAGCTCCTACCTGTAAGTAGGTAGTATTAGCTCTGTTTAAGTCTAGTACACCTACTATCTGTTACTATAAGCTTGCCTATAGTTTGCTAGCTCTTTAAAGGGTATCTAAAGGTACTAATTTTGATTCTATTGTTTGTTTTCGAGTTTTTAGGGTAGTAAGGAGCGTAGACGACTGTCGTAAAAAAATTTTAATAATTCGTAAAAAGATATTACCTTAAGATAAAACTAGAACTAGAAAAAAGAAAAACCTTCTTTAATTAAAAAAGGACTAAAGCCGATTATAAGTAGTAGTATTATTAATAAGTATATAATTCTGTTACTTATTAGCTATATTTATAAAAAGAATAAAGAGACCTTATAATAGAGTAAAAGGTCTAGATTATTATTACTATACTAGCGTTAAGCTAGTCTAACTAACTAGTGATCTTATAAGTAGTGTTATCTAAAAGGTAGTAGTAGGTTTAGCTTAGGCCTACTATCTTATAAATAAGGTACTAAGAACTTTTGTATAAATTCCGCTACTTGTTAAAGGTAGTAAGAAAGAAAATAAAAGAGCTATCTATTATATAAGGTAAAAGGTAAGTAAAAGTAATCTTTTAAGCTAAAAAGACAAAAAAGCTAAGGTAAGTAGTAATAATAAAGTAAGTATACTTTACTACTTTTCTTACCTAAAAGAGGTATTTAAGAAGAATCTAGCTAAGGAGTTAGTAAGAGCTAAGAGAGAAAAGAGACTAAGAGAATTATACTTTATTATAAAAGAAACGCTACTAAGTATAATAATTATAGATATTATCTCTTAACGCCTTCTTATATTAGTATATAAGGTTTAAAAACAGTATTTTAATATAGTAAAGACAGTAACCTTAGAAAGGTAACTACTTTATACTAATAAGCTCTTACTACTATATATATAATAAGTATACTACTAACCTTAAGTAAAGGTTAGTAAAGGATAGTACTAACATAAGATAGTATATATACTACTTTATAATATAGGTCTACTTTAGTAACTAACTAAAGAGGTAGTAACGTCTCTTATAGTACTACCTTCTCCTTAGTTAGTTATAGTAAGCCCTTCTCTCTTTCTTTTCTTATTCTTATCCTTATTCTCTTTTCTTTTTCTTTTTTTCTTCTTACTAGCCTTACTAACTCTCTTCTCTCTCTCTCTTTCTTTATCTTCTTTAGTATTTTCTCTCTTAGACTCCTTAGCGCCCCTTTCTTAAGCTTAGACTAGTATATCTCTTACTAACTTATTAAAATAGTCTAAGTTATTATTATTATTAATATTATCTTTACCTTTATCTCTTTCTTTATCTTTATCTTTATCCTTACTCTTATCTTCTTCTTCTTTCTTTTCTTTTACCTTATATACTATAGCTACTACTTCTTACTTAAGAAAGGTAGTACGCTTTATATAGACAGACTAAATAAAGGAAATTAATAAGAAGGTATCTTAAGAAAGTATTATTATTGTTCTTACTGCCTATACCTACTACATACAGAACCTCTATACTACATAAATTACGTAGTAAAACCGTGCTAAAGCCGGGTAAAAACCTACGTGCTACTACTTGTGTTTATACTATTACGGCGCCGCTAAGGCGCCGGGTCCTTATTACTGCCCTACTAGAACTTAACCTTCTAGCCTAGTAATACTAAACATACTAACAGGACGCTAGTAAGGCGCTAGTAGGGCGCCGGCTACTAGCTAAGGCTACTCCCTCTCCTATAACTTCTCTACTAGGTAGCGCTTAGCTAGACGGAACTATAGGAATTAGCTAGTAGACAGTAGTTAACAGATTAGTATACAAGCGCTCTTGCCTTTCTCTATTACTACTGTAAAGTCGTAGAACGTCCGTAGCGCCCTTAGGTAGAGCGCTTGCCGTAAGGCCTACTACTATTAATCTAGCTACTAGTAGTTAAGGACTAGGTAAGCCGCTGTCTCTAGGGCCTTACTGTAAGGGCACTAGGAGGTCGCTACCTCTAGTACTCTACGCTTAAAAAGGAAAGCCTAGAGTCTAACTTTACTAGTATAGATCTGTGTTAAAAGAGAGCTCTTGTACTTATAGAAGAGTAGGTACTTCTTAAGGGCATCTGCCGAGAGGGCAGGTAGCGCGGCTAGGGCGGCGCCCTAGCGGTATGCCGGTAAGCTGTCGTATTAAGACTATCGTGCCTTCTAGTTCCCCTATAAGGTCTCCTTTAGGGAGGAGTCCCTACACTAGTCCTTTGCCTATACGGCTCGGCCTGTCCTATACTTAAGTAACGTATAAGGTAGTACTATAGTAGCGCTATAGTAGTGTCTCTAGCGTTATTAAAGACAGGCCGCTACCTTATTACAGATAGACTATATAAGTTCTTCCTTACCTATACGTTTAAGACGTTGTTTAAAGTCCGCTACCTACTTGTTAAGGTAGAGGTCGAGTAAGGGCGTGGCCGTTTTAGACTTAAGGAACCGGACAGGCGTTACCTAGTACGCCCTTACGACAACGTAGAGACACTATAACTACTTTATAGCGAGGTCTTTTACGATCCCCTTAGCTTACTACCTAGAGGGGCGGTACTAGACCCTTGTACTATATACTATAGTACTCTAGATCACCTTTGTATAGATCTCCCTTACGCGTAGCAGGCTACATCCCTACGCAGACGTAGCGAGCCTTATAAGCACGAACTACTAGGTAGCGAACTTTTGTTTAATAGTGTTAAGGTAGCCCTTTTATCTAAGCTTCCGGTCTAACTAAACTCCTAGAAAGCGCGCCTCCTAGACTAAGGGTATAACCCGGCCGTTAAGGTAGACAGGCGTTGTTAGTATAGCGTAGGCGTAGGTAAGGTAAAGGAGCTTACTCTTTTCTAGGGCGAACTCTATCCCTCTTGTACGCGACTACTAGCTATATGTCTACTACGCCCCTTTAAGGTGCCGGCGTGTCTCTATCGTGTCTCTACTAAAAGTCAAGAGGTTAAGGTCGTTAGCGAACCCTACTATAATAAGGCCTGTATAACCCTATAGTAGCGTGTATAAGCTAGTAGTATAAAGGAGGAAGAGGATAAGAGAGAAGGACAAACCTTACAGTACCCTTACAGTAACTTCTTAAGGCAGCGCCACCTCCTTATTAAAGAAGAGACTAGCCGTCCGATTAGTAAGGAAGCTACGCACCTACTATACGGCCTACATAAGGAACCCTAGGTACTAGAGAGTATAGAGAAGGCGTATATAGTTTACTGTATTAAAGGCGCCTTTAATGTTAAGTTAAAGGAGGGACGCTATAGCCTTATAGCTCTACGCTATATACGTAGTGTTAACTATCATTTTAACTACAAGGTCTGTTAAGTACTATAGCCGGTTCCTTATCTGCGTTTCCGGGAGGAGCCCTTACGACTCTATAGCTTTAGTAAAACGCCGGCTAATTACTGACTCGATTACTTTACCTATCGCGTTTAAGAGTAATATCAGCCTGTAGGCCCTAGCGGTTTGTTACTACTCGAGGGTCTTTCCGGGCTTATGTAGTACTACTACCTTTACTACTTTAAACTGTACGGGGAAGTGCCCTAGCCAGAGGCTTGTAGTTACTATTACTATAAGGAGCTTGGCTAGGGGGCGCCTGTATGCCTTAAAGAAGCCGGTAGGTAGTAGGTTAGGGCCTAGCGCCTTCTAGGCACCTGTCTTTTAGAGAACGTTAGTAATATCTGCCTCTGTTATAGTGTCGTTAATAGTGAACTATTAGTACTACTTGTCCTAGAGGTCTAGAACAACGTTACTAAGATTAGCTATCGATTCCAGAAAGAACTGTCGGCCTAACACTATTACTTTGTTATAGTAGCTCGTAGCTAGTACCTCTCTGTCGGCGCCCTAAAAAGGCAGGAGTAAGGCCGGTTCTAGGGGCACATAGCTATAGAGCCTGGCCTACCTCTTAAGACTCTATAGTTTCCGTTAGTCCTTTAAGGTAGCGGTAAGGGCGCCGCGCTAGCTCTTAGTTTTTGCGTCTTGTATTATACAGAGTTAATAGGTGCTAGCCTACTAGAGGTCGCGCTAGTAGAGCTTAGTCAGGGCGGCGGCGTATTAACGGCGCGCTACCCGTACTTACTAGACAGCCTTAAGGACCTCGCTATTCTACTAGGGCTTAGTACGCCCTTAGTTAACCTTCCTCCTTAGGGTAGATATGTCTGTAATGTGTACGAGCTAAGAGGTAAGCAAGTCAACTGCCTCGTCAACCTTATAAGGTATGTCTAGCGGCTCTAAAGGGAGGCAGAGCCTCCTAGCCTTAATCGTTACTAGTTCTCTGTCTATTAGGGTCTAGCTCTATCCTAGTACCTTTACAGCTCTCTCTTAGCGATCCTCTACTTAGGTAATAACCTTAATTAGCTAGGCACAGTAGTCGGATCCCTTATACTCTAGGTTACCTTAATAGGTACACTAGAGCGTTGCCGTAACCTACGCGTAGTTAATCGTTAAGTCTTGTTCGTTATGTCACTATCGTGTTAGCTCCCTCTAGGGTGTGCGTAGCGAGAGCTACTACCTACAGGCCAGACGGAGAAGGGTCTCTAATTTAGGGGTAGTCCTACCGGCTCTGTCTTAGAGCAGGTGATGAAGGTTTATGTTACCTATAACGATCTATGGCCCCTCTAGGTCCTTCCTAGCGAGCCGCTAGAGAAGACTAGCCTAGCCTAGGGAGTTAGGAATCGGCGAGTATATTAACTAGATAGTGACTCTCTATAGAGTAACGTAACACTAGTCGACACCCGTCTCTACTACCTAGGTAAAAGGTAGGTACTACTTGTAGACGTAGATAGCTACTCTACCTTCGCCCTTATAGACCTGCCGGTACTTTGCCTACACTAGGCAGTAGACTGTCTTTGTCTAAGTATTGTACTACGGCTCCTAAATTACTATAACGTCGACTTTACAGCTATCGTAAAGTACTATTAAGGCAAGGCCGTTCCTTCTTATAGTGTTCTAGTATACTATCGTTAATTTTATTACTAAGAGTCTAGGATCTGCGATTCCTACGTTACAAAGGGGTCGCTAGACCCTTAGTTAGCCTCCTGGCTTAACATCTCCGTGATGTCGTGGCTCTAGACCGTTATAGTGTCTAGTGCCCTGATAGGAGGGCGCCCTTACCTTGCCGGAGTCTTTACTATAGGCTTCTTACTGTTACCTGTCTGTAGTCTCTTATGTACTACGATCTAGTAGCTATTGTCGCTATCTTATAAGGACGCTAGCGTAACGCTAGGTACCTGGCTAGTAAAGCTGCTCTTAGACACCTCGAACTGTCTAGGCCTCTATTAATATATAGCATATGCCTACTCCTTTACCTTAAAGGCCTTAGGACACTAACAGTCCTACGCCGCGTGTAGTCCGCTATAGTTAACGTATCTCTTTCTACTGTTAAGTTAGGGGCACTCCTCTTTACCCTAGGGGTACGCCGCTCTTGTGTAGTAGCCGTACTAGGCCTGGTTCTTATAGAACCGCCTAATGTAGCCGAACTAGTAGTACTAGAAGTATCTTTAGATTCGTAGGTCGGCCGAATACGGCTTGTAGTTAAAGATCTAGGCTTGCTAGATTAACCCCTGTTCGTACAGGCGCGTCGCTATGTTAGCGCTCTAGAGGTATAGTACTACTATTATAAACTTTACTATAAGGGCCCTAACAGGTTTAACTTTAACCTTTATAACATACGGCGCGTAGGCTTAGATCTCTACTAGTAACGCTCTTAGCTCTACCTGTGTAATCTGTTCTACCGGCAGGCCCTTCGTAATTATAGCAAACTTACTCTCGTAAAGCTAGGCCGTAGGCCTAAACGCCCTCTATACCTAGCCTTAATCTTAGATTACGTTCTTTAGTATAGCCTCTTTAAACGTAAGGATAGTGTCGTTACTAGGTAGCCGGCGGGTCGCTACTACCTTAGCGCCCCTTATCGCTATATTAGCTACTATTACTACCTTAATAACGCTATAACGTACTAGGTCCTCTGTCTGTCTGTCTACCCTAATCCTTAGCTCCTTAATCCGCCTCTCTAGTATAACCTAGACTCTTGTCAGGCGCTAGCTCGCTACTAATACGTAGGTAGCCTAAGGGGCCGCTATCGTTACTAGCCTCTAGAAGGCCTCTTCTAACATTGTTCTTAGTTGTCTGATCGTCACTAGGTTATTATTAGAGAGGGACCCGGGGGTGTGTAAGAGGGTCGTCGTGTTTGTAGCTCTTGTCTCTACTACTGTTGTCGTTATAGTAATAAGGTCGCGTAGGAGACGCGACGCCTCTTCCTTCTTGCCTAGTATTACGTAGGCTTTGATCCTTTGTATGATTTTCTCTGTCTTATTGTCCCTGTTACTCCTACTACTCTCCGGCTCCTTACTACAGCTCTTAGTCAGGGTAAGAGAGTACTAGCTCCTACCCGCGAGTAGGTAGTGTTAGCTCTATTCAAGTCTAGCACACCTACTATCCGTTACTATAGGCTCGCCTATAGTCTACTAGCACTCCGGGGGGTATCCGAAGGTACTGATTTCGATTCTATCGTTTATTTTTGAGTTTTTAGAGTAGTAGAGGGCGTAAACGACCGTTCTTTATCCCTTTATATGAATAATTACTTACTTATCTTAAGAAAGTAGTAGAGCCTTAGTTCTATAAGTATATATACCCTTAGCTAGGCCTTTCTTTTTCTTCTTCTTTTACTTTATCTTTATCTTTATCTTAGTTATTACTATTATTATCGTCTATACTACTATCTTTATTACTATTATTATCGTCTTTAGCTTTAGCTTTAGCTTTAACTTTAGCTAGGCTACTACTTTCTCTAGTACTACTCTTAATCCTAGCTTAGCTAGCGTCCTTTCTTTTTCTTTTTCTTACTTAGTAAGGGCAAAAGGTAAAGAAGGACGTAGGTTAGCTACAGATATAGGCCGCTTAGTAGGCTTTAACTACATAAGGTAAGAGTGTTAGTCTATAAGTAAGTAATAAGGAGTACTAATAATAAGGAATATATAAACCTTTAATAAAGTATCTAGACTAATCTAGATAAAACCTTCTTTTAGCTCTCTAGAGGTAGATCTATAAGTACTAAACATTATAAGAGAGCTAGGTAAAAATATCTTAGACTTACCTTAAGAAAGAGTAAAAAGGTTATTATTATTAATATTATTATTATTATTAAATCTACTTAAGATATAAGCGTTAGATTATATAAGGATAGACTAATTATTAGCTAAATTATTATATGTCTTTACTATAAAGGAACTAGCCTAAGAAGGCTTACTAGTATAGATATACTTACTAGTAGACTAGTAAAGTAAAAGAGAGTAGTTGTGTCCTTACTTTTATAAGGTTATAGTAAAGGTAGTATAAGGTATCTTAAAGAAAAGGACGATTAAGAGATATTAAGGTTACTTTAGGATTTTAGTTTTAAAAAAAGGAGTTTAAAAGTAAATAAAAAAGAGGAAAAGGTTATAAGTAAATTAGTAAAGAGAAAGATAGAGAGGTAAGATATTTATATAGAACATAATAAAGACCTCTTACTAGTAAGTAACTAAACAGGTAATAAGAACTAAACTAGATTTAGTATAGAACAATAATTAAGACAATAATTAAGACAGCTCTAAGCCTATATTAAGACAAGCCTATATAACGTCTTAGCTAGTAAATAAAGGCTACGCCTAATACGTGTACAAAACTAGTACTTAAAGTAGTTATAAAAGTAATTTATAATATAAAAAAAGAAGAAGGCTTATAAGATTAGAATTTTTTATCTTAAGAGTTAAAAGAATAGTATATAGATAAATAAAGAGTAACCCTTAAGTAAGAACTAAAGTAACTATAAGTAGTTATTATTTTCTTATTTCTAATCTAAGAATAAAGTAGAGTACTAAAAGTAGTCTAGTATATATAAGGTATACTATATCTATAGTAATATCTATAGGCTTATATAAAAGAGATAAGGACATAACAAAAGGACTAGTAATATAATAGTACCTTAGTAAGAGGGTTTTATTTTCTTTTCTTCTTATAGAACTATATATATACTAAAACTTAGATTAAACTCTTATAGTACCTAGTATAGGTATTTAATAAAGAAAGATGTTACTACTACTATAATTATCTATAAACAGTATAAACCTAACATTACTATAGTCCTAGATTAATATAGGTATCGTAGAATAAGTGTTAGTATTAAGAAGTAGTCTAAAAACTAAATTAGTAAACTAGCTATAAGTATAAGGCGTACCCTTTAATCCTTAACCTATTTACCTAAATAGATATTAGTTATTTAGTACTATTATTACTACCTTATATTTATTACCTAGTCTTATTAGTATAGCCTAATAACTATTTGTTATATCTAATAAGAAAAACACTATAAACTTAGGCTTAACTAAGGTATCTAAGACCTCTTTAATACTATATATAAAGTAGACTAGTTTAATAGTTAAAGTATTAATAAAGACAAAGTTATAGACTACTTAAAATTAGTTAGATCCCTTTTTCTTTAGTAAAAATAGAGTCTTTATACCTTATAGGCTTAATCCTCTTACTAAGATTCTAGCTTTCTCTATCTTAAGAAATACCTTTACTATAAATTCTCTTTCTTATTAGGTATATTACTTAGGTTTATTAACTATTAGTATTATACCTAAGATAAGGTTAATAATATGTTTAATTAAGTTAGTAGCTTTTACATCTTATATTTATATTATAAAGTAATCCTTTTATATATATAGTAATCTCTTAGTCTTTACTATTTTGTCCTTTATATTTATAATATTACTAATATTAATTCTAATCTTATTAAAATATTTGTTAATATACTATTATAAAGTGTTTAACATTAGTCTAAGTATAAGCCTTTTATTAACTAGAAAGCTAGATACTACTCTTTATAAGATAAGTCGATTTGTTAAGGTTAGATAGCTATATAAAGGTAGTTATAATAAAAATAGCGTGTTTAGATCTTAATTCTCTAGAGCTTATCTAATAGATAATAATGTATATATAATAATATTAATATAGTTAGGATTTAAATAAACAGATATAAGGTTAATATAAGTAGACGTATTACTATACTAGTAAAGAGTCTACTCTCTTACTAATATATACCTTTTCCTACCTAATATACTACTTAGTTAAACGTCTTAACCTCTTATAGTAGCTAATTTATATCCTTCTTAGTATCTTTATTAGAGCTAGTATTATTATTGTTATTAGTGTTATTAGAGTCCTTAACTAGAGTAGTATTACCTGTCGCCTTTAACTTCTACTAATTAATAGTAATATAAGAAGTTAAAGCTATTAATACTAGTACATCTATAATTAGGCCGCTTTGTCCTTATATATATAGAGTTCTCTTCTTATAATCCTTAATAGCTCTAACTAGAGCTATCTAGTGTCTAGATAGTAAGATGTTATAAGAATCGTTAATACTTATAATAAAAGCGTAAAGAAACGTTCTAATACCTTTTACTATTACCTTTAGGTTTATATATTTAGTAATAGCGATTTTCTAACTATTTACGACTATTATATACTATCTTATATCTAATTAATAGACCTTTAAGCCTAGCTACTATACTACCTAAGAAGGGATTAGCTTTACTATAGCTCTCTTATTAACTAGAGCTTATACAAACTTCTAGCTATCTATATAAGTATTTATATAAAGACATTATATTTCTAGTACATTAACTAGCCTATTGTCTATAACCTAAGGTAGAGGTCTATTTATAACTACTATTATATTAAGATTCTTATACTAACTACGTCTACTTAATACTTTAGCTTAGAGGTATTATACTAGTTAGGCTTAGATCTATAGTAACTAGTTAAGTAGTTAGCCGAATTTAAGAGTAATATTAGTATTATAAAGAAACTCTCTAACATTAAATCTTATAAGCGCTACCTTATCTAATAGCTTAATTAAGATAGATTTCTTTAGGCCTAGCTTAGTATAGTTAGGTTATAAGGATAAAAGAGGTAGTATAGCTAGTAGTTAAAGAGTATACTAATACCTTTATAGCTAGTAATCTAGTATAGTTTATAACTTATTAGCCTTAATATCTTTTAGATCTTTAACTCTTAATGTTAGATTAATTTCTTAGGATACATATAGCTAAACGTAAGGTCTAGTCTATAAGAGACCTACTATAGTTAGCGTTTATAATGTTAGTAAAGGAGTCTACTTATCCTCTTACCCCTTACTCTTATTTCCTCTTAGTTAAGTATATAGCTAAGTTTAATTAGAAGTACGCTAGTTATTTATAGAATAGATTACTAGTATAACAGGTATTAATAAGATACCTAAAAGTAGCGCTTATACGGCTTTTAGTACTATATTAGTACTATAGCCGTGTATTAGTCGCTTATAGTAGAGTATTATAGCTATAGTAAGGAATTCTTTTAATAACCTCTTAGCTACTAGCTTTAATAATTCTAATGCTAAGGGTTAAGTAGGCTGTTAAGCCAGATAGTTAAATTAATAAGACGTCTAATTCTATACGACCTCTTATAGTTCTCTTATAACTATATATATAGCTATCTACTGTCTTATAAGTAGTACTATATATCCTGTTCTTTAAGTTCTTATTATATTAACCTTCTACCTGTTCTTATAATACTAGGATTCTGTAACCCTAGTCTATAGACACGTTAATACTATATAACCTTAACCTAAACAGTTATAACAAGTACTTATATAGAAAGTTAATCTCTACTACTAAAATAGTATAGTTAATAAAAAAGGATTAGAAGGATAGTATAAGAGTAGTAAAGCCGTAGTCTTTAATAGTTTAGGCTTTTCTAGACTCTTCTTTAATAATTAATATAGCTTAAAGTTAATTTAATTCTAAGAGACTATAGTTTCCTTAATTAGCTCTTCTTTATTAATTTCTAAAGGATTTAGCTTCTTAATTAGCCTTATAGCTATAATAAACGCTAAATATATATCTTTAAATTTAGTATCCTTAACTAGCTACTTATTCTTATTAATCTTCTTTACCTAAAAAAGATAGCTCTATATATAGTACTAAAGTTCTACGTTCTTTAGCCTACTTAATGTTTGTCTAACGACCTCTAATACTAATAATACTAGACATTTTTTACTTAATTTTTTAATTTGTCGTAAATACTATACTTTAGTCTCCTTATTATCTTACTTAAGGTTATAGATTTATTACTATAGTAAGAATTATTAGTTAAAGTCTACTTTCTTATCTACTATAAATTTTGTCTTAAACTCTTTCTTTAATACTTTCTAGTCTACCCTTATAGTCTTTAGTTAACTCTTATACTATACTACTACTTAACTAGTTAGCCTATATCTAAAGACTACTTTTATCCTTCTAGTCTTCTTCTCTCTCTTATATATGTCTATATAGTATTTAATCGCCTTAATGTATTTACTTATATCTTTTCCCTTTGTTTTTCTAAAGGTTAGTTAAGGGATCGACATTATAATAGTTTAATACTTAGCTAGTACTATAATAAGAGTTACTAATAGTAAAGTAGTTAATATCCTTATTAATAGCTTTACTACTTTTATAACTAAATAGTCGATCTCTTTCTTTATTAGTCTTAATTAGCTTAATTCTAATACTTTTATAATACTTGTTAATAATCCCTTTTCCTTTAGAGAAAGAGATCTTAGAAAATTTAAAGTAGGTTTAAACAGATTAGACATTAATAATACTTAAAAAGTAAGAGAAAAAAAAGACTAAATAATAAGAGAAATGTAATAAGTAATCTGTAATTACTAATAAGTAGGAAAGTACGACTATACTACTAGTCGATCCTTAAAAATTACCTTAATTCTCGATACTAGTTCTTTATAAACTAAGCCCTTCTTCTTATACTTAAATAATTATACTAATAACGCTAACTTTAATAAGATAAACTAATTTTTACTAATCTTCCCTAGGTCGCTATATAATAAGTGTTAGGAGTCTGTTTATTAGTAGGTTGTATTTCTAAGAATAAAAGTGCTACTACTATAGGGATATATAGCTAAGCAAACCCTATTAAATAGTAGTAATATCATGTGACCATTTCCCATCGCTACAGTACCTAGGTACTAATGGAAGGTATACAGTCTAGGGTAAGCGAGACCCCTATACTAGCGCTAGTAATGTCTTAGCGGGGCGGGGCGAAGGAATAGTAAGGTTATACTAACATCAGCACGAATTTTAACTACAGCTCTTGACTTTACTCCCTCTTACAGCAACAGTTTCAAGATTCAAGATGTTGAAATCGTTAGGAGTGATCCTCTTTGCAGCTATTATAGGCATTTTCGTAATCGTACTCACCAAGATGCTCCAACAACTGGCCTACCAACCTTCACCTCGACCCCCTCGCTCGCCCTCACCCTCACTACCAAGTTCGCCCTTCCCGTCGCCTACAGGCACGCTCTACAACGAGGAAATCATCGTCTCTCTAATCAACGAGTTCTACTCACTCCTCGTTTCACTGGCCTACCTTCGACCCTCTCAGATCATCTATCCTCCTCCGGGCACCGTGCACAATATCAACGAGAAACTCTGCAAATCACTTAACATCGACGTTGCGGTCATTTCACTTATGAAGAGAATACCGTACATTGATGGACTGTACGAAGATGTTCAGAAGCTCGAGGGGTTTAACGAAGAAGCAAGCGCGTATGGCTGCCATCTATTCCCTGGCTCTAGGGGATATTCATTTTTGCGTGGCGACGATATCGTCGAGAGTCGTGACCCGGAGAATGATGGGGTTGAGGGAGTGAGGTTGAACTATCTGCTGAGCCATGATGTCGCGCTGTCGCATTGTTTGAGAGATGGGATGATTTTGGTGCTGGATACGAAAGCAAGTATGGTGCCGCTAATACTCCTACTTCCCTCGTGAGCTGATGGAAATCTACAGATACGGTGAGGGTACTAGAAAACAATTCTGGTCCAGACTTCGACAACCCTGAAGGTACGGTGCTTGAGAGACCGGAAGAGCCGAGGCATTACAGAAATTGCCACCCGCAGGACGCACCGTCTTACTTCAGGCATCTAATTGACAGGGTCCGGTCATTAGAGCTGATACCTTCCGGGCCCTCGAGGTGGCACAAAGAGTTCTACGGCTATAACATGGGCCATGAAGATGTAAGTACCTAATTCCGCGACGCAGGATTGACTAACTGGATCGGCAGCGCGAGCAGGTGAAGAAGGTACTCATAGAGGAGTACGGCTGGCCAGATAATTTCAGGCAGGAGGATTGGGCACGAGATGCAGAGGAGATTTGGAACAGGATTGCTTTAAGTTAACATATTAGATTATGTCCGAGACAAGACACCCCAAAGCACAATGGAGTACAAATCAGACTTTACGCCCGTGGCCTTTACATGCCGATACAGTAATAATACCCTGGCCATAAGTTCGCACAAGCTCCCTTAGCAGGGTTCCAAGCATAAAACTCGGGGGGTTGGGGTTGTGATTCCATACACTGCCGCAATGATGTTATCCTAAACCTGAGCTATGATATTGCTCCTCGAGATCAGCACTACGAACAAAATCAAGAGGGCTTAAATTCTCCACATAACGCCCCACTTGTTCTCAAGTCCATACTCGAAGGTCTGTCTGTTTAACTTAGCTAATGAACGTAAAGAAGAAGCTAGGCAAAACTTACAAGAAACAAGAAGATATTGGATCTCGAGAGGATACTCGTCAAATTCTACTTGAAGTGGCTACCCATAGTTATCATCATCTATTGGATCACCACGCTCGATGTAGTAGTCCAGAGCTGCGAGTTGAGTTGATCCAGCCGCACCTGTTGCGTCCGACCACTCCAGGTCAAATGGACTGTAGCAAGTGTTATTCTCGTCTACGACATACCCCTAATAGAAACTTTGTCCATTGAAACAACACTTATACGTGTTGTTAAGCCAGGTTGCTGCCTCATTCGGAACCATTTCGGTGATATTCCAACTGCCTACCGAATCAGCAAGAAAGCATTAGAGGTCTAGGTGGGTAACGCACGTCTTTCAACATCTGAGCATAAGTCTGATGTATCAGTGTCTGCCAAACAGATCAGATCAACTTTATGATATATGTAATCTATCCGGGAAGAGAACGTGATATTCTGGGTGTTAATTGTTACCATGGCGGAACCACACCCAGCCTCAACTGCTGTCGCTAGCTCTGCTAATGACGCCTCGCATGCTGAAGTGCAGAGGCTAGCCAGAGAAGACGTCCTCCAACCTGAAATTGTAGGTCACATCGGCCATGATATGCCTGAAAGAGTTGACTTACCGGCCGCTTGGATGCCATAGGTGGTTACTTGGATGATGTCTTCTGGACAGCCGATAGAAGTATTCAGGGATGCATCACAAGTGGTACTCAAGTCAGATGAAAAGATTAGTGTCTGCAAGCCGTTGTACGGCATAATAGCCATACTTTGGGCTGCAAAGGCGCCAGAATCCAAAAAAGAGAGAGCCATAGTTGATGATAGCAGATGGTCATGACTAGAGGAGGACAGAAAGAGCAGCTCAGCAGGTAAATTGTCAATTCTGGATGATGTAGGGAGTCTGCCAAACAAGAATGTGAATTAGAAGTACGATTTGCAGGTGGTTTCCATGGGTATAGTGCGAGCAAGGAGTCCTTGTGCTTGAACTTCAGTACCCTTACCCATTCAATTCCCTAAGATAATGAGTCTTGCAACTTTTTGGTAAGCGAGAAGAAAGTTGCAGGTTCCGCAAGAATTTTAGGAGCATATTTGTTGGTCTGACCAATATAGTTGCAATTGCTAAGTGTTAGAACTTAGATTAAGTTGATGGAGGGTGTTTGCGCCTCTCACCACTTGATTAGAGTTTGGGAGCCCGTTGGCTGTGAAGAAACGAGATTACTTCGGACTACAGACCTCTTCAACAGCCTCCTCCCTAGTCGTTTGCAGGGGGCAAAAACAAATAAAGCTCTGTTCATAGAAACGAATCAAAGCTTGCAGGGAGCTACACTCCAATTGACCCAATCATGTGTCTCAGTGATCACAACCGTCACATGCTAACATGTAGGCATGTTCATCTAAATAGAACAAAGAGCGCAGTAGTTTGTAACAAAAGAGCTATCACAGCCTTGATAGATACAATTGCTTATATTGTATAAGGTAGCTATGTAGCTAGCAGCTATGTATACTAAAGAGAGCGCTCATAGACATGTAAACAAACTGCAGCTTTTACCTTTTTCACCGACCGATAAAACTCAATAAGCCAAATAAACCAACTCCAAGTGCCATAGATTCTGGTTCGTCCAAACTCCAAGATTTCAGCATAGTCTATACCACACAATTTCGGCATACTTAAGTCAACGTCCACAACATCAACTTCTTAAGCCCCTTTGGCAGAGGCTTCTTCGTCTTCTTATTAGAGGATGGAGCTACTGGACTTCCAATGAGCCCTCCATGGTTCTTGTTCCAGTTGATAATATCATCTCTCATGGCCTTAGCATCCGCTTTCTCTTGGGCCGAGGCGCAGTCCTTAGCTGCAATATCCCACTTTGTAGGCGGGTACTCAGGCTGCACCCTTGGGTGCCTCTCGCCTCCAACCATTACATTGACGAGGTTCCTGCCTCCTGTGGTCAGCTTGGCGAGGACAGGTACTGTCTTGGGATCTATGACGGGCCTGCTTCTGTCTGCACGGCTCGCATCGATGACGTTAACAAGGTACATCGGGAATTCCGAAAGCTGTTGCCTGGCCTTTAGTCCATTTGCTGCTCCGTGCGATTTTTCTACGCCGATCTGGCATGCGTCAAGCAAGCTGCGGCGAAAGCCATCTACGGACTGCCCGGATCCAGAGTGATCGACTAGGATAATGCGCTCGATTTGCTTTTCGAGCAAGGTTGGCCCCACGATCTTTTCCCAGTACCGCTCTAAGCCTTTTCTGGTTGGTATGTAGCCGGGTGTACCGTACTTCTTGGCTTTACTGTTTGGGATAGCCTTCATGTGATATTTGGTGGTGTCAAATGGATTGATCAAGTAGCTGATTTAAAATATTACTTTTTGCAGGATTGAAAAATGTACGTGTAAGACTTACGAGCCGCTATTGCCAACGAAGAACACAACGTCGCCATCATCGAGGAGCTCGTCTATTCCACTTGCCAAAGTCCGGAGAGCTTTCTGCTCTTCCGTACTGTACTTTGCGATGCCACGTTTATCCAGATGGAACCCGTCATCTGGGGTATCTAGGGTAGTGTCGTTGGATGGCTGATCAATGTTTCTGATGAATATATCATCGGTTGTGGATATGGCTGTAAGAGGATGGGCCAACGACAAGGAAAGCAGACCAAGGAGTGCAAAGAGACGAAGTAGCCAAGTCATTGGCGCACCCATCTTGAAAATTCTGGGATTTGTTATAGACGTGGCAGAGACAAATCGACTTGAGAAGGGTTGAAGGAAGAGTATAAGGAAGGTAGAAGATCAATATGAATATTTATGTGGCGATACTATGCTCAGAAAGCTGAAACGCTGAAGTGAAGATGAAAGTGGGTGATGATAGAAGAGAAAGAGCAGCATAGTGTGTGCTTTTATATCAATGTTTGCGGGTTTCCATATTCTAAACCAGATGTCGAAGGAAGCTATGCCCCATCTTCCCTTTCTTTCTCAACTACTTCCTCCTCAAAGCGAGGCTCAAGAGGAAGCTGGGTCTGATCCTTTTGGCAGTCCTCAGGGAACAATAGTGAAAGGGAATACGGGATAAGGAAGCGTATTGTAAAGGATCTTCCAGCCATACTGTTGCACGGTCATAGCAGTGTTGCTCTGTCGACTATGGAACGAGGCCAAGACTTACAGGGCAAGTCGGAGAGAGGCTGGAGAACGGCAACCTAGTGGAATGACTCCGGATTACGGCCCAGCCGACGACATGAACAGGGGCGACAGGATTAGGAGCGTCTGTTTCCAACTACCTTAGTTCTCACGAAATCGTGGCTATAATGAGGTGTCTAGTTATCTTCCTAGGTAAAGTAGCTAAGTGTAGGTAAGATCAAGAAAGGAGGGAAGAGGTAAGCATAGGAGGCTAGTCCTGATCCATACGATCACGTGTATCCCAGAATAGAGCCGGGGCGGCTGAAATTAAGCTTGGCGAAGGGGCAGGGAATGGGGCTGGTGGGCTCTAAGCGGACAAGGGGCTGGTGATTAGAACGGGAAAACGTGCGGCGTGGCATATGTAAGCTTAAGTACCTGGCACGGTCACTCAAGAGTTGATCCTAGATTAGGTGTCCTGTATGGTGAGGTGTTGCACAGCCCGGCGATCCACTCGAACCGATAGACGTGGTTCTTGCCCTGAGTCCTCGAGTCCGAACTCTTGCATCTCGTACCTCCTTCAATCTCTTCCATTCAATCTAGGCTTCCAGCAATCGTCCGCTCGCAGAATGTCTGGACTACCACTCCCCTCGCAAACCCTTCTCGACATCATCAGCTTTTGTGATGTATCAACACTCAAGTCACTCCGGCTGACCCAGAAAGCGATGCGCGAGTTGATTGACACCTATGGACATTCTATCTCCACCGACATCAAGCTCCACTCATTTACGGCAGATGAAGTAGCCTCGTTCCAGCTCGAGGACGGCTTTGATTCAGAGCTCCAGTCTCTCTTTCTCCTTGATTATAGAGTTCGAACAACCCGGTGGCTCACAGATGTTGCCCTCGAAAATCTACAGGAAGACCTAGATTTTGGTGGGTTCGGAAATATCGGAACAAACGAAGCACAAGGCGACTCCATTAGAGGCCGCGTTAATTCTGGATGGAGTATCTTGTGGAGATTGTCTGATATAGCACATCAAGTCGTCTTTGAGAGGACTGGCCTCAATCCAAGGGATGTACCCAGACGAATCAGTTCTTTGACCCGTGGAATGCCACTCGTGCGGGAGCTCGAGACGGCCGTCAAAAACGAGCAGACAAAATACATAAGCGCCCTGTCATTTACCGAGATATACAATTACTACTTGCTACACAACTACCTGGCAGCTGTTTTCAGAGATCGTGTGTTTGAGGACCCGAGGATAGAGACTTCGGACTGGATCTCTGGCAATGAGTTCGGAATAGGGAGCTGTTGGCTGAACTGGCTTGTTCTACGAGAGGGTCCGAATTTCTTTGCGAAGGCATGGGGGAGCAAGGAAGGCAATAAAGAATGTGTAACGCTGATTATGTCGGAATGGCCGACGAGGCCCAAGGAGCAAGTGCTCATTGAACGTACTACTGCAAAGGAGGTTCATGAACATATTTTGGAAACCGGAAAGCCGCACGAAAATGTTATTATGTATAACGATTTGATGGGCTGGGCGCAGGGCGGCAGGGAGATTGAGAGAGCGTACCCAGATGTTGTTTATCACCTAGGTAGCCGCTGGCCGCGTCCCACATACTGTTATGCGTAGTATTGACAAGATGATAGTGATTACAGTTCTTGAAAGAAGACAAAATCGAATACAGTCTTCGTTCTCACTTTACTTACAACTTATATTTGTGAAATGTTTCATCATCCTCGCTAGACTTCTGTGGTGCAGGTCACTGTAAAACTGAAGAAAAAGCCCTGAATTGTAGATTAAGCTGGGGTCATGTTTAGGGAAAAGACCACTGGACACAGAGTCTCGGGGTTTCCTAGTGACAACAATCTTGTCGAACGCATAACATCAAGCCACACACCAATGGAGGCGGTCCTACGGGATGAAATTTAGCCCCAGCACATGGGATACACCCGAGCGGGCCCAGCCTCAAAAGACCCCAGCCTCATCGTGACTGTCGAGCGAACTACTATACGATACTTACCTTAATCAAGGCACACAGAGGAACCGCGCGCGGGTAATAGATCAATCGCAGTCTACATTTCTTTTAGCTCGCTTCCTGCTCATGGGTAAGGTACTTCAGCCTTGCAATTAGGGTAATCCTCCTCCAGTTTTCTTGTTGCGCTTACCTAAGGTAAGCTCACTTTCGTGTTGTTCTTCTCTGCGCCTCGTCTCACGGTCTCACCGACCTCGCAACTCCGTAGTTCATGCTAAGGCTAGCTCAGAAAGAAAGTAGTTATAGGGAATGTAGGGAATGCCTTGCCTGCTAGCGTAGACTAGGGGATGAGGAATGCGAACTTGACCGCTCGAGGATGAGATCCTACCCAGATTGTTTCGAGAGAAAGGATTTGCGAAGATAGTTCGAAAAAGTTGCTGTTCCTGTGAACTTTGAGGCGGACACCACAGACATAAGAACGATGAAAGTCGCATCCAGTTCGAAAGACATCTTGAACATTGTACAGACATATACAGTACATTGAGTCTCGTCATCATCCACGTCACATAACTCAACAATCGCTCCTTAGCAATCCTTCCCAAACGTTTCCGTATCCCTTCCGACTGCAATGAAATTCCTCAGTTGCGCTGCTCTGCTTATAATCATGGCAACCGGCATTGATGCTAGTCCCGCACCACCACCAGCCCATCAGGCAGTAGCTGCTTCAAAGGTCACCAGCTCGGCGACGAAGGCTTCTCCAAGTGAGTTCAAGAATTATGCTTCAACTTCTACTTCCAAGAAATGATAGACTAAGATATGTCATAAATCAGCGGCGCAGAGTGAGAGCTCCGACGTTACAGCTAAAGTGGTCTACGAGAACCCCAACCCCCCAGTGACCTTGCCAGACGATACCCGCCCCGTGGCCATGATTCCTGACGCAAGTACGGGGAGGAACACTGCGGGAGGAACTGCGACCGCAAAGCCTGCAGCCACACCTGCAGTCACACCTGCGGCGAAGAAGGCCGCTGACAAAGGAGGGAAGGTGTGATTAACTTGAAGTTATAAAAGTAATGGAAGTACTTAGTAAACACTCGGGAGGCATTACAGGAGCGGAGTATGGAGTTTTGCATTTTACTTTGGGCGCTTGGTACTCGTTTGCATGGCTGTTGAGACCTTCTCCATTTTGGATTTGCATAGGATCTTATCTAAGGAATATATCATTAAGAAAGCCAGATTGCTTTAACCTCCTTTAGATTTTGAGCAAACGTATCAGTTACCCTTCAGCAAGAGAAAATAAAGAAGGGCAACTACCCACCGACCTTGAGCAAATGACAAAGTAAGATCCCCATGAGCAGCCCATAGGTCCCCAATAACCATTCCCATTACGAATAGCTATCACGGCACACCAACGGTCCAGTTTGCTGGGAATCAACTGTTGATAGCTCATATACAAAGAATACGGTGGTATCAAGCTCGATTACAGGTTAGGGATCTGATGGAGAGCTAAACCTTCGTAGCTGCCCCTGATATGTGAATGGCAAGCTCTGCGCTGCTTGTCAAAGACAACTCAAGTCGGACTGGTGAAAGACGCTTGGCTTTTGAAATGAGGGGATTATAATTCGGACGTCCTCATATTCGTCCTGCTTTACGTAGTAGCACATCGTCTGGGTCACTAGGTGTCAAACGACTAGGATTCAATTTACACATCGAACAAGACTTTGCCAGCTCGTCTTAACCGAATAGTGATACGTTTCCGCCTGCTATGAGGCATTGTAGCCACCTTTGCAAAGTTTCTTGTCCTCTCACAACTCACTATCACCAGGCAAGGCGCGCCCACCGGCCGGCCGCCTCTTTCGCGGGTATAAAAATCTCGCATCGTCCCTCGCTGGCTACAACAATTCTCTTCGCATCGAACGTGCAGAGCTAGGCGCTGGCCTGCTTGATAGCCCAGAGACAGCCGTCGATTCGACAACTCCGAGGCCTTCTTGTAGTACTGACAAGTAACACGATATTAATGTCGTCCGCCAGAGGGCTCCGCTCTTGCCGCTTGCGGGACAAGGAGCTTTGACGTCAAATTCCCCTTATCCTCATAACGCCTATTCGCGCCTGTCGAGCGAGCTATCGCACCACAGCATTAGTACCTTACGGAAGGATCGCGCTTTAGGTAGGCCCTAAATCTATAACACTAAGATACTCCTATTACTTATATATAGCTGCCTCTTACTCTGTTTAGTAGTTAATTTAGTACTGTTGAATCTAACTCAATTTGTCACATTATTTTGTTACATTATTAAGCTTGACTACCATCAGATATTAGTGTAGCGTGACCACTTCTAAAGCTGCGTGGTAAAGGGGCTACTTGTTCACGGAATCTGTTCCTGGCACAATCATGGAAGATCTTGACCTCGGCATACAATGGAAATAACGACACGTACGCGTTGCATTATGCACACGTTGGACAAGTTACCGGTGGTCAGGTACTGGCCTAGTTGGCGGAGAGAAGGCTCGAAGACATCTCTAGGGCAAGTCCTGTACAAAAAACGAACTCAAACACTATTTTATAGGACGAGACTCAGATGTTCTGTATTACTTAACGAAACCAATAGCCTGGCTATTCATCCTCACTTTGCCCCACGAACTCCGGCAATCTCTTGACTACATCCGCCCAAATCTCAGTGCCATTTACCAAATTCACCACGGCTCCTAGTACATCATCGACTGATGCTCGTACTTGTTTGGTAGTATCTCTTTCCCGTAGTGTGATGGTCTCATCTTTTACTGTGTCGAAATCCACGGTGATGCCAAACGGGGTGCCGAGTTCATCGTTTCGAGAATATCGCTTGCCAATACTTGCTGATGAATCATCCACGTTATGAGAGATGCCAAGGGTGCGAAGACGTGATGAGAGCTTCTTCACATATGGCTTGAATTCCGGCGATCTTGATAAAGGAACTAGGAGTACTTTGGTTGGAGCAACCAATGGAGGTATTGAAAGAACCTAGAGGTAGTTAGCCGTTGTCCCATGTTGATCCTCGGCTAGATGAGCATCTCCTATCATTAAAGTGTCTTCTGTAGCAGCGCTCTTTGGTATGATTCGAAAATGAAGGGGATATGACAGCACAAGGGTCGGAGGAGAGGAGAGATACTGACCCCACGAGCTACGTCTCCCGGACGATGCCAGTATGTATGTTCCAAGAGACAGTAGAGTATCCGACCAATTCCAAATGATGGTTCGATGACGTTTGGGGTATAATCTCTAGTATTTTCGACTCTGGTCCGCCGTACGATGTCAATTAGGCTCTTGTCAAGATCCGCCTTCCCTTCGGGAAGACCAGGCACATCTATGGTAATGACCCCGTCTTTCTTTAGAATCTCATGGAAGGTCTCTCGTTGCTGCTGCGTGACAGCTTCTATAGCTTCTTCCACTGCCTTGGCGCCTTTTCTAAACTTCGGGCCTAGCTTCTTTTTGTCTATGTCCACCTGCCATTCTTCTATCTTCAGTGGATGCTCTCGCGCCTCTCTAACGACCAAAGCTTCTCCGGTTCGCTTAGAATGGACTGACAAGTCGTAGGCGCTACGATCTGCACATCCTACGCACTCAATCCAGCCGTAGCTCGTCAGGAGCTCCGCATCCCAACAGTCAGCAGCGTAGTGGGCCATTTCGTTGGCCATGTGTTGGCGGAATCGTAGTTTTTTCATATCGACGCCGATCTTCTCGAGGAACATGTGTATTCTGCCTACGAAATAGCCTAGTGTTTCGTTGTCTATTACTTTAGACTTGACCGCGTCGCCAATAGTCATGACCTTGGTTTCGGTGTTGCCAGCCAGTTGTGTATGCCGGTCGAGGAGTAGAACTTCCATATTTTCTACTTCGTCGAACCTTACATGCTTTTTACCGCCCTCTGGATCGACGAAATGTTCCACTTCGGCCATGAGAAACTCTCGTACCCGCAGAAGGCCAGTTCGCGGCGAAATTTCGTTTCGATATGACTTGCCGATCGATGCAGAAGCGAATGGCATAGTGCCTTGATTGAACTCTAGAAGTTTCTTGAAGTTGACGAATTGACCTTGTGCTGTTTCAGGTCGGAGATAGCCTATGGAACCACTGCTAGGACCAATCGACGTTTTGAACATTAGGTTGAATGGAACGGGTGGAAGGACTTCGTTATTCCCGTCTGGGTTTCGTATATCGTGCTTCTTTATGAGCTGTCCCAGTTCTGTTCCATCGTAGTTATCAATCTGAGATTGACCAATTAGCCTGCGCACTAAACAAATCGACGGTCGAGTTGAGATGGCTTACCCGCGCAAGAATCTCCTCATACTCCCTAGCAACGTCATCATCCAACTTGACCACCTTCACATCCTTCACGGCACGCTTCTTTTTCTTTGCATTGGCGGGGTCATTATCCTTCTCTTTGTCTTCTTCTGTCGATACGCCCCGAGCAGCCTTGTCCCCCTTCAATCTGGCCTCCAGGACATTCTCAATGAGGTGATCTGCCCGCAAATAATCGCCGTTCTTGGAATCTTTGCACATCCAATCCGAGAATTTGTCCACATGTCCGCTGGTCTTGAATACCTCTTCTGGCGTAAGAACAGTGCAATCGACCTCCAACATATTCTCCTCCAGCACGAAGTGCTTCCTCCAGGTATCCACTATATTCGCCTGCAGTGCACAGCCCGGGGGGCCATAATCAAAAAGTCCCTTAGTGTCTCCCACGAAACCGCTCGCAGTTCTGTATATTTCGAAAGACGGAGTGTAGAACAGTCGACGTTTAACTAGTGCCTCGAAGGGTGTGCGGTCGAATGCGCCACCACTGCGCGTTGTAAGTACCGCCATGGCTCGATAGTCCCCAGCAGGCAATCAGCGTGCAGATTGTTGATTGAAGGAATTGATCCGCGAGAAGTAGACTGGCAGAAGTTAATATATTTCTTGATGTTGACTCACAACGGCTTGTGATACACGGCACCCCCCCAATTGTTATGCGGCACCCCCCCAATTGTTATGCGGCACCCCCACTTTCCCTACCTAATGTGTCGGCTGTTGTAAATATAGGCGGTGAGTAGTAGTACTTTATTCTGCTTGTAATCCGTACCTCAATCTAGGTACTGTTACCTATTTACTATCGCCATTAACATCGCCGTCACATACCGGCTGTCGACCCTCCCTGGTCGCTAAAGATGTCGTTCCCTAGCCCCTTTCAAGCCCTTTCCAAACAGTCCCTTCTCTAACCCCTGTACTGATAGAACATGAGTAGTCAATGTAAGAGCGACAAAGATGGTTCCACTCTTGTGGTATTGTAAAGGAGAGTAGAGGGGAAGAGGAGTCTACCGCATAATGCTTTTGTTGCAGCGTTGTTGGTTGGTGGTGGTCATCGTCGGGGTGTGGGTGCTGAAATTTAGCAGCTACGCTACTGGAACCACCCTCAGGCTAACTTTCTCTGGAAGACCGGCGCTTCTCTTACCTTATTCCAACAACACCATTAATCTATCTCAACTTCAACCTCCCTTTTGAAGTCAATCAAGGAACCTTCGTACAGTGTTCTCTACAGAGATCAATCTGCTCATATCTAGATTCTCTCTCCCGAGCTCCTGCCAAGTATGTTCCGATAATAATAGCCGCGTCACGATTTCTCCGGGTACCTCTTCCAGCTGTTTACGATGTCCAAAATAGATCACCGCCATCAGCGCGAATTCGGAGCGACAATTCCGGGCCATGGTTGCGGTGGCCGAATGCCGGCGTCTGGTAGCGCGGGCGCCGGATGGACAGATGAGTCTGAACAGGCCTTCGTACGGATAAAGAACGTGTTTGTGACTACACCGATATTGGCACAGTCTGACCCAGAAAAACAGACAGTCGCGGAAACCAATACATCTACTTAGAGCACTAGGGGTGCCCTAATATAGCATGATCAAAACGGAGTGCTAGCCCTTGTTTTACTCGAGGAAGAATGCTCCAGCAGAATGGAACTACCAGGTCTATGACAAGGAAATGCTAGCGATCGTACGATGCCTTAAAGGGTGGGAGAGCGAGCTGTAAAGGTTGTCTTGTCGCACCAGCTCAGCCAGTATTTAGCCAAATGCTTTGAGACAATCATGCAGGTTTCTATCAACGCCACACCTTTGGCGTAAACGGATCTTGATTCAAAAGACTCTACGCCTAGGCCTGATCTCCACTCTTTAGAAGTTGGCAATTGACAATTTGACATCATCCGACAACTAATCCTGCCCTCCATATATTATGATTAGTACTGTTATTTACACGGGTAAGAGACTACACAGAGTACACCTAAAAGGTCGTATCTTTCCACTACACGTCGCCAAAGCGAGCGAACTGCTGAATGGTGCAATGAAGCAAACTACACAGGTGAGCTCTTTTCATCCGCACTCGCCGCGTTGTCGCTTCCCGAATCTTTTGTCTCGGCCATATTTTCCACCGCCACGCGGTCTTCGGTATGCTCCAGGACCTTTGCTGACTCGGTGCCCCGCAGGCTGTCGGAAATAAAAATGAGGTCGATCTCCTCAAGTGAACGGCCACGGGTTTCCGGGCAGAAAAAGTAGACTGTAGGTCTCGTCAGCACTGAGAGCGTTCGTCGATTTGCTCGATGGGGCAGGGGACCATACCGTAGGGAATTGCGATGACGTTAAAAACCAAGAACCAGATCCAGGTCTTCCACCCCACTGAGGGATCGGCTATAGCAATCGGCCCCGCGAACACGGTGACGAACGCCATGACCCACTGACAAGAGACGCTGAGTGCGAAGCCCACGTGGCGGTAGCGCAGGGGCATGATCTCGCTAGAGTAGACATACTACGGGACAGTTAGCAAGCGGCTCTACACTATGCCGCACACAAGTTCAGCAACAAGCAGGTGAAAAGCACTGACAGTGACGGGACCCCACGTGGGACCAAAAACAGCAATCCAGCAAAACAGCATGGCGGCGGCCGCGGCCCCAGTTGCGGGGCCGGGAGTGGAGAGCAAGCCTGTGAAAGAAGCCATGAAAACCGTTTGGCTGACGGCACCGACGATGAGCCATGTGCGGCGGCTGAACTTCTCCATCCAGTAGACACCCATGTAGTTGGTGATGGCGAGGACGGTGGTGGCGGCTGCGGCTAGGCCAGAGGCGGTCAGGGCCTTGAGGCCAATGTAGACTTCGAAGATGGTCGACGTGTAGTAGAAGATCATATCGATACCCATCAAGTATGCCATGCCAACCAGGATCATGCCGGTGCGGATACGTCTCGCGCTCTGCATCGCGGAGGTATCCCAGATGAAATCCTGGATACGCAGACTAGCGGCCTCCGTCCTCTCAAGCTCTAAAGAGGCCAAGATATCGAGCTTGGCTTGCTGGACTTTGCTGTCAGTGATTGACTTGCCGTAGAGGCGCTCGAGGATGGAATCGGCCTCGGCGGTACGGCCTTTGGCGTAGAACCAACGCGGGGTGTCTGGATTAGAGTACAGGACTGCTACAGTAGCAAAGGCCCAGAATACTTGGAACGCCACGGGGAATCTCCACACGGCTTGGGTTTTGGCGAAGACCATGCCGAAATCACTGCGAGTCATAAGTAGATGTCATGGGGCAGGATGCGCTTCTCTTACACCCAGTATGCGAGCGCTGTGCCAAGACTAGCGGCTGCAATCATCATGTTGACTCCCTGTCCACGCCTGTTGGTAACGACCGCCATCTCAGCTACGTAGATGGGGACCATGGAAGTCATGAAGCCATTCCCGACGCCCTAGGCAATCAATCAGCACTGTGTTCCCAGGAAACGGGTAGGATGCAGTAGCTTACAATTAAAACTCTGCCCGCGATCAATTGACCAGAGCTGTAACTTGAGGCAGAGATAATGGTGCCGACCACCTGCACGCCACAACCGATCAGGATCCAAGTTCGCCTTCCCAGAAGCATGCCAAAGGCAGCAATAATCATGCAGCCCAGCCATGATGCCAACAGGAAGACTGAAGTTATCATAGAAGTGGTGGTGGTGTCGGGATACTGTCAACTATCAGCTGGCGGATTGCTTCGCAGGCGCAGAACTGTCTCTTACTCCCATCGCACTCTGGAATTCATCCGTGAGGAGAACACCGCCCAGCACACCCGCATCCCATCCGAAGGTCACGAAGCCCAAACTGCCTCCGATGAGGGCTTTCCAGTACAGTCTTTCTCCTGTAGCGGCAGCCATTTTTGCGTCCGGTGTCAGAAGACTCCCGTGTGGTTTTGGTGTTCAGGTCTCTGGCGTCCTGAGGTGGGAGGAAGAAGAAAATTATTGATTTATGCAACTGTAGGTTATTGAAGCATGCATGCAAGTAGAAAGGAAAGAGGCTTTTCAAATGTCGGTCTAGAAGTGCAGGCCTTCCAATGGCTTCCGACTTCCGCACCCTGGATATGAGAACGCGGCGCGATAGGTGAAGGAGAGCGAGCAAGAATGAACTTACAATAAGATTACGTGCTAAAAACCGGCCATGAAATGACAGCTCAGGGACTGATCGGCGTGGCTTGCTTGTTCACACCTCGCCAATAGGAGCTCCTATGCGTCCCAGGGCTATCAAACCCCTCCCCATGTGCGTGGTGGCCGTCCTTGGATGTAACCGTCGGCTCTGCACTTCTGGAATTAGTAATTTTGTGCAGTATATATGCTCGTTCACTGCCGCTCATAATCTTAACGGCCTCTCTTTTCTAGTATTGATCGATTGACTTTGACTGATTGGTTGACTGACCAGTTCGCGACATGTACGTTAACATGTACGTACATTACACTGTTTCTCAGCGTGAAAGCTGTATGCGGGATCTTCCGTCGGCATAGGTTTTTGACGAGATCTTCTGTCGAACAGGGCAGATCGCTCCAGAGTCCATGGGTGCATTGGTGGGTGACGGAAGGTGCAGGAATCTGCGGGAAAATTGGCTGTTTAGGGGGCCTGTGCCGAGCATCAACATCTTAAGAAGCGCAGAACCCATGCGTGGGCCCGTGGGGGGAAGTTCTGCAGCAGATCTGACGGGGTCCGGGGTCGCCTGGTGGCAGCGGGAGCTTCCTACGGGGCGCCACGGGCCGGGACAGGGCTCCGGGGCGAAGGAGCCGGGGTTAGAGTTCTTGGGTCGATCGATGCTTTTATGGTTTTCCGGGTCGCATTGTTTCCATCCCACTTTCGTTCGTGTCGCTGGCTGCCCCGACCACCAATAACCCTGATTACCCACTCTACTACAACGTCAACCGGCCGGGAATCCTCCCTATCGTGTCCCAGCAATATACACGGCGGCGATTGGCGATCAAACCCATGAGCGGCATCGACGGAGTATTGGCCGGAATGGGCGTGTCGACGTGCCGCAGCGGCCGTGGCAGTACGGCTTGCGGAGTTGGGCCACACGCCGTTTGATATTTCTCAGCAAGGTGGAACCGTTCGTCGTTCGTCGCATAGAAACATCTTTTTGGTGTACAGTAGTTACGCTGCAAAGATGACCGCACTACTACCTGCTTTGCTCTCCAAGTTCACCTTCACCAATGCGGCTCTCGCCATCGTCGCATACATCCTCTATTCTATCCTTTACCAGATTGTCTACTACCGCTTCTTTCACCCTCTTTCCAAGTTCCCCGGCCCATTCTGGGCCAGTGTGACGAGGTTATGGGTTGCATATCACAACATCAAAGAGGACGAGCGCTTTGTGGAATACGACCTCCACAAGAAATATGGTATCAAGAGTTCCGCAACGACCGAAGTTCTATTCCTTAATACTGATTTTGTGACCACGTAACGCAGGACCCATCATTCGAATCACTCCCACGCTGCTGCTTGTCAGCTCTGCAACCGCGCTGCCCACCATCTACCACCGACAAGCAGACAAGACGAAGCACTACATCACGGGCAGTTTTGGAGAGACCGAGTCGTTGTTCAATATGCAGAGCTGGAAGACCCATGCGCATTTCCGGAAGTTAATGGCTGGCCCAGTACGTTACCACTGAAGGCCAGATCAATATACAGCAACTGACATCACGAATAGTACAGTTTTAGCAATATCAAGAAGATGGAGCCTCTGATAGATGCAAGCATTTCTGAGTGGATCCGCAAACTGGACGAGGACTTCGCTAAGCCAAACCGAAGCTTTGACTTCTCGCCTTGGGCAGTGTAAATCAGATCGTGCATCACTTACTGGAGTTCATGACTAACTGCTCCCAGTTTCATGGCCTATGATATCATCTCTGAAGTTGGCTTTGGGGCTCCCTTTGGTTTTATCAAGACAGGGACTGATGTCGGTGGGCTCATTCAAGGGTTCCACGACGGCCTCCCGGCGTTTGGACTGATGGCTCGTTTGCACCCCTTTACTACATGGGTAAAGACGACCTTTCTGAATAAGTATCTTGTTGCAAGCCCAGAGCAGGATTCGGGAATTGGGACGTTGATGCGTTTCCGGGACAAGCTGCTGAATCAGCGTGTGAAGGATATTGAAAATGGAACGACGGGAGATAGAATTGACCTTCTGCAAACGTACGTCTTGCAGGATCCCAGCAAAACCTAAGGATACGAGCTAATTATCTCCAGCATGCTCGATGCTCGCGATGACGATGGCAAGCCCCTTGACATTGAGTATGTCAAAGCCGAAGTCCTGCTTGTTCTCCTTGCCGGTGCCGACACGACGGGCACGGCCTTTCAGGCACTGGTGCACTATGTGATGAACGACGAGGCCGTCTACGCAAAGATGATGGCCGAGGTCGACGCCGCGACCCGCGCCGGCCGCCTCTCCGCCATGCCGCAATACAGTGAGGTGGTAGAACACTGCCCCTACTACATTGCCTGCGTCAAAGAAAGCATGCGTCTCTGCCCCTCGGCACCCAACATCTTTCCACGCCTGTCACCCAAGGGCGGCCTTGTCATCAATGGCCAGTTTATTCCGGAGGGTGCCGAGGTAACGTGCAACCCGTGGCTGGTTCATCGGGACGAAGGGATCTATGGTACCGATGCGAATGAGTTTAGGCCGGAGCGGTGGATGGATGCTGAGAAGGCGAAGCTGTTTGATAAGTACAGTATGACGTTTGGGTACGGGGCGAGGACGTGCTTGGGCAAGGATATTGCGCTCATGGAGTTGTATAAGGGGCCTTTGCAGGTACGGTTCTTGTTTTTCCTGCTTGTTGGCATTCAATTTGCTAACTGGTGCAGTTCTTCCGCAGTTTCCGCCCGGAGCTTTTGCGAGGGAAGAAGGAAGGGCAATTTGTAGTCAAAGGAGGTGTTGGGTTCTGGAAAGACATGTGGCTACAAATTGGGAGGCGAGCGCTTTTGGTATAAAACAGTTGTAAATCAGGACGAGTGAGATAGGATTCTGAAGATCGGACGCAGACGAGGTCTGAATTCTTTCTTTCCAAGTCTTAATCAATAACCTCTGGGGTCCATGCAGCCATTACGATATCTGAATTGATCAGTTTAGTTCCGATGTTTCTAAGTTTAAGAGCGTGGAAAGAGTATTGTCGCGTCCATTTTCCGCCTTCTAGACTCCCAAGTTTAGCGCGCAGTTCTTTTTAAGTATCCGTCGTGGCTAGTTCGATGTGCTACTAGATTTCTTCAAATAGGACGGATCAATTCATCCGGACTAGGTCAACCCCTTTTCCTGTGTGTCCTGACATTTACTAGACAGCGGGACGAGGCCGGCCCGGTTCAACAATATTCAACAAGGCCGCAGCTGGCAGGGTACCATCGCCCATTTACGTAGGGCGGCCCGTGCCAGGCATTACTCGTACCGGGTACTAATATATGCAGGGCGCCCCTTTCTCCGCGAAACTTTGGAGGTCCGTGGACCTTAGTTCGAAATACAAGTATACTACAAGGCCCTGATATGTCCAAGCTCGACTGGCTATATCTTGTTCTCCACTGGCTCCTCGGAGTAGAGCGTGCAGAGCTGAGTTCTGGATAACTCTAAAGGAGCTTCAGATGATATTGTCAACCTCAGCATTACAATCCTTCGTCGTCGTCTCCATTAGAAGCTGTTAATTATTCATTCACATCCATTCATTGTCATCATGTCGGCGGCGACGACGACGGTTAACCTGAGCGAGTCTCAGGGGCCGACGGCAGTTGCGATTTGCATTTTGTTTGCAGTCATTACGTTTATCGTTATATCTCTGCGTCTCTTTTCTCGGATTTTTATTATTCACAGCACTGGACTTGATGATGGTGGGTGAGAATCTCTACCAACGATGACAAAATGCTGATCATATGTCTAAAGCTTTGATGTCTGTAGCAGCTGTAAGCTTGGAAGACATCTGATACCACAGATATCTATACTGACTAGATACCCAGCTTCTGTCTTGGGCATTCATAATTGTGACAATTCTAGGTGAGTGAAAAGGAGTCGAGCATTGGCAGCGTTGGCTAATATATACCAGCTGTTCATCATGGACTTGGAGATCATATTCAGAAAGTAGAGGCAATGGGGGGCCCGAATTTTATAGCCTACGCCAAGGTAATAAATACACCTTCTCCCTACAAAGCTTTTCCGCTGATCTGTTAAAGATTGTATGGATGTCATCCATTTTCTACAACAGTTGTCTCGGCTTCATAAAGCTGTCAGTTCTAGCTCTCTACTCGCGGCTGGGTGATACGACGCTCCAGAAAATGGCCTTCATCATGATGGCGGTTGTGGGATGCCAATGTTCTGCCAACGTCTTGACCTGTATCTTCCAATGCAGCCCAATTCGGGGTGCTTGGGATACGTCACTAAAACCTAAATGTGTCAACATCAATGCTTTCTATTTATCGAATGCGGCGCTGAATATCCTGACTGACCTGATCACCTATGCCATGCCTATCAGAATGGTTCTTGGTCTTCAAACGCCAACCAAACAGAAGTTTGCAATCGGTATTATGTTCTGCCTAGGTTTCTTGTACGTTTACACGGCCGATGACCATTCACTTTTCTCGTCGCCCTTTCTTTAGAGCAAGGCATTGGACTGACAATTGGCTTTCAGTGCCTGTATCTCCTCTATCGTCCGCATAACCTTCGTCCCGGCCATGCTCACAAGTCCCGACGCCACCTGGGCCATTGCCAAGCCTATGTACTGGTCCGTGATTGAGACAAACGTGGGCATTCTCGCCGCCTCTATTCCCTCCTTTAAGCCAATTGCCCGCCGCTACCTACCCCGTCTCATTGGGGAATACAGCTCGGGCCGCAACTACGGCAACAACCTTTCAAGCATGCCTAAAGACAGCACGCTCCAGCGCCGCCAGTTTAGCAACCTAGACATAGACAACGACATGATGCTACGCCCAATTGGAAATAACGGTATGACGACGACAGTTATTGCGAGCACAGACTCGGATGATGCTGGAGATGCAAAGTCGAACACGGGTAGTGAGCAGGATCTTGTGCAGTCAAAGGACCATATTACGCAGTGGACGCATATTACGCAGAAGTTTGAGCCGGCCCCTTCCAAAGACGCATAGGCTGAACGTCGTGGGTCTTGAAGAGGACCATTGAGCCAATGCAGATTTGAATATGACCACCGCAGCTGGCATGCGCTGGCGAGTGATCTTGGGAGGGTAAGCGGAGGTTGTGTCTCAATTGAGATGTATGACTACGATAATTTTTGCGCCGTGGCAGCAACAACGTTAGTGTCTATGCCTCTATAAAATAGTTGAATAGAAAGTTTGATTTTTCACCAGGATTGTCCATGACATCAAAAGTATTAGGCTCAAAATAGAATATCATTATGGGTCGTCACAATACCTTTCAAAGACCGTGCCTGCTGATTAGCTATCAACGCCGGGGCAGGGATGTGAGAACTTTTGCATCTAAAGCACCCGCCTAGTTTCATAGAGTCAAAGGGGAATTTGAACATCGGGGTGCTTGAGAAGCAGGGGGCGAGGGTTCGGCCGTTGAGCTAGGATTTGGCCGTTGTCGAACTGATGGGAAGACAACCATTCTTCTTCATTGTCGATCACAGACCGGCAATTTAGGGCCACGCTCGGTTTACTATACGCGGTAAGGGGGGCTCCGCGGCAAACAGGTATATAGAGGTTAGGTTGGTAACCCATGATATCGGCAAACAGATACGCGGTAGTTAGTCTTTTGGAAGCAGCTCCTACGGACTAGCTACTCAAATTAAATTCACTTTACCGACGTCGGCCGCCCATGTCGCTCAAGAAAATGCAATCTAAATTTCACCCAGGCCAGTACCATCAGCGGGGCCGGATGGCTAGGGTGGCTAGACGTTGACTAGGGTGGCCAGTCCAACCCCCTGCCCAACTACCGTGGTGTTTTGCCATCTAGTTAGGTATGTACTGGTCTGTTGCCGTAGGGTCTAGCCTCAGGCCTCAGGAATCCGGGCCGCCACACCTTATATGATCCTTCCTCATACCTAGCTAGATCTTTAGACCTTCAACCACTACCACGAGAACACCAACATTCAATTCGTGGCCTGTAGACCGACTCTCTAACCAAGTGATCGATGTACTATATCTGTGCCCATTAACATCTACAAATTGAAAACGTGTAATAAGAGCTATTATCCGGTTTTTCTTGGGAGACTAAATTACTAGTGGACGACAGGCGCGGAATTATGCCGAGAGGGCTGGTTTCGAGGCCTGGTCGTGTACGTAAAGAAGTACAGCCCCTAAGGTAAGGGAAGGTAAGTGTTGTATATCCGCTAGCCGGGGGAGGGGGCTACTAGGCCTTATTCTAATCCAGAGTCGTACAATCTCTTGCTGTATAGAGTCGCATATGTTGAAAGATCCTGTCCGTAGACTAGGCATGTATCTACCTAGGCTGATCGTGTACGTACTCAATACGTAGGCTGGTCGTGAGACCTAGTCCTGAGGACAATTAGCGCTAATCCGCTTTTGCTTTCGGGTCGGCTCGTTTAACCGGCTCGTTCCGCGTGTGGAAAGATGGGGGGTATCCGACCCAACTTGGCGGGGCACTAGTTTTCAGGGGCGAAATACCTTAATAAGCGAGGAACATCAAAATCGCAAGGCCTCAATTTAAGACCATACCTAGAGCTTCACATTTCGGGGAATAAATAAGGAGGAGAAATGGCTAAGGATAAAGTTAAAGCTTGAATCTATCTTTCTCTTTATTGTCTTTTGTAATAATGTGTGCGAACAGTCACGAGATCCATGTCGCCTGA
The DNA here is from genome assembly GCF_003019875.1 of Amorphotheca resinae ATCC 22711. Classification (NCBI taxonomy): domain Eukaryota; kingdom Fungi; phylum Ascomycota; class Leotiomycetes; order Helotiales; family Amorphothecaceae; genus Amorphotheca; species Amorphotheca resinae. The sequence goes on from NW_020194472.1 coordinate 55,964, forward strand.
GCGATTGCGAGCGGTCTACCCAAGCGAAATCTCAGGGAAATAAACCGGATCAGGTTTAGCTCGTGGCAGAATTCGAAAAAAGTATGATTTGACTCACCTCGGTCACAACGCAGAAAGTACAGCTTCACGGCATATAGATCCTACTGAAGCCATGGACAGTAGCTTAGTGAAGTCTATTGCGCATCACCCCAAAAAACTCAATGCACCGAAACCAGAGAAGAAAAAGACACCCAAGGAGCCCAAACAAGCCCAAACCCCCAAAGGCCCAACATCGCCGAAAGCAAAAGGCCTAGCCGCCACTAACGATGTCACTATAGATCCGGATGCAGTGTTCAAAATTTGGAAATTGCAGATGTATACAATGAGAAATCCGTTGGGTCTGAGGGGATAGCGAAGTCGTTATCCTGTTACCTTGAGAGTCTAATAGGTTTTCTTCCCTTGGGGCACACCAAAGCGATCATGGTTCATTTCGGATTTGCTAGATTTGGTGGGGGTGAATGCTATCTCCGCTTTGATGACACAAAACCATCAGGCAGATAAGGAAGTTTCCTCATTGCTGTCGAAGAGATTGTTAGCTGGCTAGAATTTAAGCCCGTGCGGGTCACCAGTTCTAGCGATAACTCTCTCGGCCTGTATGAGCTGGCAGAAGATCTGATCAATAGGGGCAGGACAGATATTTTACACTGTGCTAGTAGGTTTCTAACATTCTGTTATTTTAACACAAGTGGTGTGCGAGTTCTCAGGTCTCTTGTTGTACCTGGAATTGATCTAAAATTATATTTAGAGGCTGAAGGCGTGGACCAAGGGAGCGGCGGCGAAGGCAAAAACCTAGATACGCCTGTCCACTCAGTGTCAGCCCTTTCTCCGAGACTTCGGCCGAGTTTCAAGCAATGGGAGATAGAAAATATTAACCACAGAAGGCTGTCATTTGGATGAAGGAGGATTTGGAGTGTGGTAATCCCTAAATGTGGGATTTGGCGGTCTAAGGTGTCGTATGCTTGATGATAAACGCTACATACACCACATGACCGGCGATGGGTGGAAGACATATCCTACGTACGATTTAACATACTGCCGGTGCGATAATTTTCAATGTATCACACACTCATTATGTGCTACCGAATTCGACCTTTCAAGGGTTTCGTATGAGTGGCTTTGTGACAGACTTGGTGTTCCGCGTCTGATGCTTGTTCTTGATCCGATGGTCCGTGTTGTTAACTTGTTATTAAGAAACATCCTAAAGATTTCATGGAAATGGTTGAACTGCCATTTTTCAAAGGTCCTGCCTATGGCGTACGTACTTTCCCTATTACTAAGTTATTACATGGCGTGGAGCCCCAGCCGCTGTAACTTATAGGTCTCTAAACTGTTCTTAAATTTGCATTGCAGCTATTAGAATTGACTTACTGGCTAACTACTACTCAAATTGGTCAACAGGGTTCCATTCACCACAATAGTCTACATTGACCGTGACGAACTTTGAGAGACAGTCTCTAGGGACTTCCTTCGGCTCGCACCGGGATCATCTGTTGGCCTCTTCAAAGTTCCCTATCCAAGTACTGCCACTTAATTTGGGAAAGATCCCGAACCTAGCTTGGTGACGTTGATTTGCGCGCATTATGGAAAGCCGCTGGAAGGAACTGCGTTCTTAAAACCTAAGACGTATGTATAATATCCACGGCAATTGGTTTTGCACCAGCAGTTTCACCCTGCATTAAAACATCAAAACTCCTTAAATGGCAGGATACGCTTTGCTAACCACGTTATGTTTAGCTATTAATCATAAATCAAGCTTCCCGCTGTCCTCTCTCGTCTTCTTCGATAGTAGTAATCTTATCCACAAACTTCTAAACAATCACATTCTCCTTCCGCCTCTAATCATTACGCCACGAACTATCGAACTCGCTCTACTTCACCTTAGCCTTAAAACCTTTCATTTTGTACTCGTAGTATTTTTGTAGGACGTGATTGATCTCCGTGCAACCCGAAGCAGACTTAAGGACGCTCAAGGAATACATCGACGTGAATCTAAACAAGGGGTTCATCAGGGAATTGAACCCGCCAGCAGGCAGCCCCATACTTTTTGTACCTAAACAGGACGGGACCAAATGATTACAGGTGGACTGCAGGAAACTGAACGCCTTAAAAATAAAGTACCGGTGTGCACTACCTTGGCAGACGAGTTATGGGACTGTCTGCAAGTAGCAAAGATCATCACTCAACTGCAACCTTGTTCGGCTGAAGGAAGGAGAAGACTGGAAGATGCGGCTCAGGATATGCTATAGTCGCTATGAAATCGATGTTCAAAGGGTATTCTAGCTACGTACAAGCAGATGATCCTCTATAAATAGCCCCTAAAATCCATCTTATACAAATACCCAATTGAATGCCACTTAAACAGACAGACACCCTGCAATAGCTTATGTTCTCATCTTTGCGGGGCGGAACCTAACAAAGATACCCAAAGCCTAAAGGTAAGTTTTTTTTAAAGAAAATGTAACACTCTAGTCTGGAATTATAATAGAATAGGTTAACGTTATCCAAGTATTCTTAACTAGTATAGGTACTCGTTACATGATTAAGTATATATCTATAAGGTATGTAACCCTACTTAGTAATACATGATATATGTAACTTATAACTATCTTATATCTTATTCTATTAATACCTATTATATTTTATTCTTTTCTCTCTCTCTCTTAGATTCTTATACGTAGGACTAATATATTATCAGGATTACTTTTTAACTCTTATTTCAATATTTTTTCCGTTAATTAATATGGCTTCTTATATATAAATTATACTATAGCTTAGGTCCAGCTAAAGTACTTACTAAACTTGATCTATAGGAACCTCATTATCATGTAACCTAGTTGTCTCGTAAGGCATGGGCTTAGAAAATTGAGACACTTCAACCAGAAGTAAATCTACAGATCTAGACGACTATTATAGCAATCCAGTTAATAAGAAACCCTAAACTATACACCAGGATAACAGTATAGCAGCGCAAGATTATATAGAAATAGCGTTGAACGAATGCCCTTGTTATGCTTACGAAGACGGGATAAAATTTTAGAACTTTTGCCTGAAATAGAAGACTTTAGAGACGTCTTTACGGCCTTTATGTCCGTCAATGAATCATCTAATCATAAGCCTGTTTTATCCTAGAATCCCCTTCTATACATAGGATATGATTTTACCTTGTCCTCCCAGAAAGGCCAAGAATAGTCAGGACCAGGACAGTCCTCTGACTCCTTAGATGTGAACCCATCGCACCAGATCTTGGCGGCATCCCTTCCTACAAAGTCTCCCTCATGGCCCTTTAACTCTACTACATTACATTTCTTTGTGACGGCGGCATCATCCTCTTGATATACACAGTCCATTCTCGAAGTCCACACATCTTTGATCTTGCTCCCCTGCATACGATCAGGAAACTCGGGGTCTTCTAAGTTCTGGTGGGGAAGACGTCTGTAAAAGACCGCTTTCTCGGGAATTTGCCCGAGACCTCCATCGAGATTCGAAATCCAGGCATGAATATCACAAGTATGAAGACGGCGAAGAGTTGTGAATATCTCAGTTCCAAAATCGCACACAGGATCAAAATCTTCGTCGTCGTCTACGCACAAGCCTTCCCCATTTATCTCAAGGTAAAGCTCCTCCAAAGATTGGGGAAGCTCGGCGATAAAATGAAATAGATCCTATATCTCCTTAGACCGAAAAAGATTATTCATATTTGAAGTGGTGTGTACTTACAGGCTTGTATGCGTTGAAGTCCAATCTTCCATCGTCGCGATAGGGACCGTTATTATTGTCTCCGTCTCCCAGCCGAAGAAACCTGAGACTTGTCCACGGACGAAAGAGTTTGCCAATAGCTGGTGAGAATGGAACGTCAATGTTTGTGACAGAGAAGCGTTCAATGGAGAAATGGGGACTCGCGATATTCGTCGTAAGTGCATGGAAAAATTCATAGCCGGTCATGTTTTCCCCAGTTTGGCCTGTTCTGGTGGCCTCCAAAGTTAAATCTTTTAGGTCTGGCAGCTGTCTACAGACTTGCAGGATGAAGTCCAACTCCTCTTTTGTCCAAGGCCTATAACCGACAGGAATTGTGACAGACTTCAATGACTGTCTGTGCCTCCTAATAAAGTCGAGAAACGCTACCTGGATCTCTCTTCGGTGTCCCCCGTCGTATTGATATCGAAATCCAAAATGTCGTAGATGTGCGAGTTTGGGCGCTGGAGTAGCTTGCGCTCCACGATATTGCTGAACTCTGTCTGGTGAGACTACTGGTAGCTTGGGCAGGGACGTTCTCATCTGGCAAACAGAGATGTCTAGCCATTCCAGACTAGGGCATGTGGCTTCAACGACGTTCACCAGGAAACCAGCTGTATCCCATGGGTTTTGCTCGCTGCTATTCCACCCAGGTGGCACTTCCCATTTGAGGGTTGTCAGGGACGTAGGAGTCATGCTCCAGATGTGCTCTTCCGGTTTAAGTCCGTAGACAGTCAACTCTACAAGCTGTGGGTAAGACTGTACAGTGGCAATGATGTAAGCAGCCAGTTGATTTGGCGTAAGAGAGGCTCTAGAGAGATTTTTCATATTTTGAGCTGCGCCAATGAGCATAGAGCTGTCAGGATCTAGAGTCGCATCTTGAAAGTCTCCAAAAGGGTTGTGGTAATTTTTGAAAATCCGTACAAGGGCCCCTAATTTTGGATTTCTGGAGATGATCATTAGCCTGAACAAATAAATATCGGACGATGATATATACTCAGAGATAGAGCGCACCAGCCGAAGCTGTCGCCGTTTGGATTTGGCATCGGCGTCTGGATCGTAGCGCTCATCTATGCTTAGGTCGATGTGATTGTAAAGTGCTGTGGTTGAAGCTTCTCCTAGTGCTCGACAGACAGAACTGCAGTTTCGGAGGTCGGCAAGGCCAGGAGACAGGTGGGACACAACGTTGTGGAGAATGCTCTTTGGGAGCGCATGCAACCCTTTCATGTTGTCGAATAATAATGGAGAATAATGGACGATGATCGGTCGTTGGGTCGGGACCGTCCCGTAGAAAAGTGTCATTTTTTCTTTTCCTGGTCGAACTGTGCCGGGGTGCGCACTCTACTTAGTCAGCTACCTTTACCGTACGGTTTATAAATAGGTTGTCGATCTATCAATCTATCAATCTAGCAATCAATCAATCATTTAATCATTTATTCGTTCATCCATTCAGCCACTCACTCACTCACTCACTCCTATAAAGAGCTGCCCACTTGTATTTTTCCGCCGCATGATTATTTCCAACATGCTTTCGTCCCACGAAGCGCTCTCTCATTGTCCGTGGCTCCTCCTCGCCCACTGGGAGTCTACCCCGTCTCTCTAACTCCGGGACTAGCAAATTCACAATATCTTCATATGTGCCGGGCCATGTCACATACGCAAAATTGAACCCATCAACGTCTGCCTCATCCAGCCACACCTCAAGTTGATCTGCCACCGTGGCTGGTGAGCCGATAAGCAGTGGGCCATTTCCACCAATGCTCCCAAACTCAGCTAGCATTCCAGTCGTCCACTTCTCAGATTCCAGGTGCTTCCAGCGGTAGGAGTCGACCAATTTCTGTGCGAGCGGTGTGTTGGATAAGTCTTGATCTCGTGGATAGGGGCTCAAGTCCAAGCCAGAGCCGCCCATCAAGGTCAACGCTCCGTCGTGGTCTGCATACCTCTTGTTCTCGAGGTACTTGGCCTGGGCGAGCTCATCAGTCTTATCGATGATTGTTGTTACCTTGACAATGACCTTGATCTCCGCTGGGTCCCGTCCGAATTTCTCTCTGGCTGTCTTGCGGATCACGTCGACACGGGGCCGGATAATATGCGGCGCATGCCCAGAGACAAAGACGGCCTCTCCATGCTTTGCTGCAAAGTCCAAGCCGACCCCACTGGAGCCTGCTTGGAAAATAAATGGAGTCCGCTGCGGCGATGGAGCAACGAGATGCGGACCAGCTACGGAGAAGTGCTTCCCCTTATGATTTATCGGGCGAACGCCTTCTGGCCGGGCCACGGTCGACGTGGCTTTGTCATAAACAAGTGCGTCCGGGGCCCACGAGGATTCCCACAGCGCATAGACAACATCCATATACTCATGAGCAATCTCATACCGTGTGTCATGTGGCACCTGCGTATCAAGACCCATGTTCTTCGCAGCGGACTCCAGATACGATGTCACGACGTTCCAGGCCACCCTTCCCTTGGTCAGATGATCCAGCGTACTGAAGCGCCGCGCGAGCTGGAATGGATGCTCATACGTTGTCGAGACGGTTACGCCAAAGCATAGGTTCTTCGTCACGGCTGCCATGGCAGGGACAATCAATGTCGGTTCTACCACTGGGAATTGTGTCCCGGTCTTGACGGCGCTGTCCATGTTCCCCCCATAAGCATCGTATCCGCCGAGGACATCGGCTAGAAAAAGCGCATCAAATTTGCCGCGCTCAAGCAGCTTCGCGATGTCTGTCCAGTGCTCCAGGTCTGTCACCTCTGAGGAATGGTCCTCGGGATGCCGCCATTGCCCAATCGACATGTGCCCTCCGCAACCCATCACAAAGGCTTGCATGATAATGCGCTTCTTGGCTGGGCTGATGGCGGCGGGGATGCCTTCAGAATGAGTTGGACTTGCCATGCTGGAGCTCTCAATAGGATCTGCCCATGACCCTCGAAGCTTGCCGTTCGAGATGAATTATCTATATACACCTACATATATCATGTGTCAGCCGTTCTGTACGGACAGCATTTAGCGTTGATATCGGGAATGGTGATACCTACCCCAGCAATCACAACATCGGTTACATCCGCACCAGCAGCGAAAACCCACAAATTGCAACGGGTTACGGTGTATGATATTGAAGATTTGTCGGATTCTGCTTATGCGAAAATTGATTCCCTGAATCCCAGTGAACCCAAATTGGTCATACTCGGCAGCGTCACACAGTTGGATAAATGGCCCCATGCTCTGTAAGATGGCTTTAGCACTTTCTTCTCCACAAAATGGACGATTGCAGCAATTGAGGCGCTGTGGATACTGACGGCGCAGGGATTTGTTTAGACCTAGTATAATCTTTTACTCTCTGTCTGGAGTCTGGGCCGAGAAGCTCCAACTTGGCGGATGTCCGGCCCGCTGCTAGCCGCAGGCGGGAATGAAACCAGCTTTTTTCTCTCTCTGTTTGCCGGACCTGACAGATGGCTATTATTTTCATTGTCGTCCTGAGCCCAGCAGCACAAGTACCATAATTGCATGGGATTCCTCTTGTCCTCTACGTACTTACTAACATCGCTACTTACGAATATGGGGCTTCGCGCAGTTGATCGGCTAAATATCCCTGAATTCGCCGCCTTTAATACACACAGACGGGCGCCAACACATATTTAAAGAGTGAAGAATAGTGGGGTGAACAAAGAGAATGACCAGGCTATGGGCAAAATTCCAGCGCGGAGGAAACAATGATGAAGTAGATCCCAGCGATCACAACATCAACTTATTCTCCAAGAAATAGCCTCCGTTATGTTACAAAATAGCATTCATCGGTCTCGGAGGTTTTATGTGAAGGTATAAGATCGTAAGTTATCTCCTTGCTTCATTCTTTCAGATTGTTCTCGCCAGGAATCAAGATGGGGAAAGACACATCAACTGCTATAAGCTCCGTTGAGTCGCTGGAGCGGAGCCCTCTACAAAACGTCAGCCTCTTTCGAAGGGTTTTTCATGGGACGCTCGTTCAGGTTCTGATTGTTGGACTGGTATCCTGTATGAATCCTGGAATCTGGAATGCCTTGAACAGTGAGTCACCACGCTTGCGATCTCGACATCAATGGCCTAACGGCCTCTTCATTCAGGTCTTGGTGCAGGAGGTGAAGAGTCGCCGTTCCTTGTCAATGCTGCGAATGCCATTACCTTTGGGTAAGTAGGGCCTTCAGCGATATCCGAATGTTTCTAATAGGGTGTTTAGCATCATGGTCTTTGGTTGCACTGCGGGAGGCATTGTGTCAAACAAAATTGGCCTGAAATGGACGCTTGTAGTACGTTGCCAGTCAGAGTATGTTATTGAAGAATTTATTTCTGACATCAGAAAGCTTGGAACACTGGGCTATCCCTGCTATTCTGCAAGTCTCTATACCAACAACCGCTATGGAACCGTGTGGTTTGTACTGTTTGGTGCTGTGACATGTGGATTCTCAGCTAGTATGTTGTGGGCCTCTGAAGCAGCGATTGCACTAGGCTATCCCGAGCACAAGAAACGCGGACGCTATGGTGAGGCCCTGTCCTTATAACTCGAAGCAGAGTATTATCATTGACATATCAACCAGTTGGTATCTGGTTAGGAATTCGCGGATGTGGCTCACTTATTGGTGGTAGTATTAATCTTGCCCTTAACTCCAAAAATGCGAAGACAGGCAAAGTCGGCTATACAACCTACCTTGTCCTCATAGCCATCCAATGCTGCGGTCTCCCTTTTGCTCTTCTTCTTTCTCCTCCGGACAAGGTAATCCGTGATGATGGCACCAAAGTCCCCAACCTAAAGCACACAACTTGGCTTAAAGAAGGAAAAGCTATCTGGCGACTGATTCGAACCCGCCGTATCCTCCTCCTCATTCCAATCTTTATTGTCGGCAACTGGGGCAGCACTTACACCAGTAACTACTTTGCAACGTACTTTTCCGTTCGCGGTCGTGCGCTTGGTAGCTTCCTCACAGCCGTCGCGGGCATCAGCGGCGATTTGTTGACAGGTTTGGCGCTGGATTACGAGCCATGGAAACGCAGCTTCCGTGCTAAGATCGTGTGGGTTTGGCTTCTGAGTCTGATTTTGGGATTGTGGATCTGGCAGACGACAAACCAGGTGCTGTATGATCGTACATCCCCGAAACTTGATTGGATTACGCCGGGCTTTGGGAGGGGGTTTGCGCCTTATATTCTTTGGAGCTTTGCATCGGAGTCGCTTAATACGTATCTTTATTGGACAATGGTATGTTTTCTCTCTTTCTGTTCCACTCTTGTTTCCACTCCACCATGTGCCAACTCTATCCATATAAACCTTCAATCCAGTTGTCCAGTAAACTACTAACCCTTCCCTCAGGGAACACTCGACGACGGCGTCGGCACACTAGCCCGCACTACTGGCCTCCTCCGCTCCTTCGAGTCCCTTGGCTCGACCTTCGCATTCGTAACCAGCGCCACGCACTGGAAATACATCAATACCCTGATACTTGCATTTGCGCTATTTGTCTTCCAAATTCCGTTTACCACGACGGCCGCGTGGAGTGTGCCCGAAAAGCCATTTGTGGGTGATGAGCAGAGGGAGGCAGAGGAGGCGGAGGCTGATAGTAGGGGAGAGGCCGATAGTGATAGCGAGAAGGGCGCAGGTGTGGCGGTGGGGAAGGGTGTTGTAGTGTAGATTAAATGAGGGGCGATTCAAGGGTAGATAAATGTATATGAGTGAAGTTGATGTCGTTACAAGCACCATCAGCTTGATAAGTGGGATTTTATATGTTGGTCCTACTGGACTAAACTTAAAAGAGACAGCGCCCCTTAATTCCCGTTCAACTAAGTCACAGACAATCCTACCTTCAGAGAGATGACTCCAGATGCAGAAGAAGTGGTGGAGTTCCTATTGGATCGATGTTCCGATCTCTCGATCAGGGATTACTAGGGAGTTGACTTATCACGAACCAGCGAAATCACCTCAGATCTCTCTGTATGTTACTTAAAAATGGGCCAATAAAGTCATAGAAGTACTCGCTCACAGATTACTCAAGAAACGCAAATAAACTCTACTAATGTTAGTGAACTATAAGATAGTCATCAAGCATCTGCTAAAGATTATAGGTCAAGTGATGGTAAGCTGTAAGTCACTTGCAAAGAGCACGCTAGGCCAGAAGTTAATTCTAAAGCCTTTTCCAACCTCCTGCACGGTAATACACCGGTAATTCCTAGAAGTTGAGAGAATCAGAGATAAAAGCGGGCAATTCTATTATGCTATAGTAAAAGACACGCTTTTCCTCTCAATCTAGAAATAATATTCATGCTCCTGGTATTGCCAAGGTGCGTTTCTATGACAATTGTATTTTATCCTATTTTGGCCTTATTTTCCCTAGCCTCCATACAGATTTATTTCTCGTACTTCCTCAATTTCATACCGTACTCGACCGGTGCTACAACCGAAAAATCATAGTATTCGTACTTTGGCCGTCCCCCCAAATACTTCTGGCCGTTCTTCTCAAGGGTCATGTCCCACCGAGTAAGAAATTTTGCTAGCATAAGTTTCATCTGATTGACAGCAAAAAATCGGCCAGGACATGCTTGGCTACCGAGCCCAAAGCCAAGGGAGTCTTCAGTGGCCATTCCCATCTTAAATGCGCTTTCGCCAGACTTATTGTCCTCTCGAAGACGCATGAATCGGTGCCCATCGAACTCACTCGAGTCATCACCGAAGGTATCTGGATCAGTTGCAATAGCGGCGGTAGCAGCAGTCGTCATTGTCCCAACTGGAACATGTGTTCCTGAGACTTTGAACGTGTAGGGTTGGGTGACGATCCTGTTCATGGTTACTGCGATTTGTTAGATTATAGTAATTAAATGTTGCACCATCTTGACTCACATAAAAACACTGGCGTAAGCCTTTGGCTTTCTTTCAAAAAGCAATCCAGCTTGAAGAGTCTGTCGATGTCGATTGATCCATTTGGTAGTATAGCATCTCTCGCTTCTGCGCGTAGCTCATCCAGGTATTGAGTCTGGGTCAACATGTCCACTAGTGCAACACTGATTGTCTTTGCAGTTGTATGTATGGATGCGATCAAAGTTCGCATCATGGTATCCGAAAAGTCATCCAGAGTAACATCATCAGGTGCACCGCCCCACAGCCATTCATATCCAAAAGTACCCTTGCGATACTTTGCTTTCTCATTTGAACTCAGTAATTCACGCCTCTTGAGGCCCTCATACATAGGTGTAAGTTGGGCCTTCACATAAGACCTGCTTTGTCGCAGTCTCCTGACACTTGGTATCATAGGAGCAACCGCCCTTGCAAGATATGGTGGCCAAGCTCGTACATCATCTGCAGATTTGTATCGATTCACGGCAAAGTCGCACGTCTGACGGATCCATTCGGGCTCAGAAGCAAGCTTCTCCCCAACGAGCAAAGCGTTCGTGATATTGGCTATGGCAGGAACGAAGAAGTCCATGAATGTGATCGAGCCTGGCGAAGTCGGATTTTGTGGCAAATGCATTTCGAAATATTGGTCAATCTTCTGGTCCAGCTTTTTTGTGATATCCCCCAGGTTCTGATGTATCCCAACTCGGAGAGCTTTGCCAGACCATGGACCACGGTTTGGAGCGCCAGTATAGTCCTGCGCAAAGATAACCCCCGATGCCAGTGCCCAGCTGAAAACATTGTTCGACAAGTGCTTCATCTCTTCCAAGTGATCCTTAGGCAGGATTACACGATATTTGACCGAATATCCTCCAATCGGGATCAGAACCTTGAAGGCACGTCCGGATTTATTGTACTTGCGATATCCAGTCTCTAGCAAGTCCCTCAGGTCGCTAATATACCGCGGTCGGGAATTGTCTCCATCTGCAAATTCGTGGGTCGGAATATGGTCTAGGGCACGCGATTTGCACCAGCTCTGATAGAGACGGTATAGTAAAACAACCATTAAGGCTGGCAGAGCACCTATTATGATCGCTGTCCGCATGTTGGTCTCAATCGGATAATGCAGAAAAAATTATTGATTTCAGTTTCTGGTGGAGGAAATGATTGATCAGAAGTCACTTGAGCCTTGAAGAGTAGTGGTAAGGAGTCGTTTATTATACCGGAATCTCAGTCAACGGAAGACATTGCCGAAAATCAAGAGCTTGAAGATCCTCCGTTACAGCTTTGCTATTCAGCTAACAGAGACGTTTCTACGATCATGTCCACTATCGCCTGTGAATGGGACGCCGCGGCTTTCATCGACTCCGCGGCTGCACTTTCTCGGATCCCCACACTATTCCGCGGGACGGTTAAGCCACCTCCGCAAAGCCTCCGCATATACAAGCCACCTCCGCAAATACTCCGCGAATACTCTCGGTTCCCCTGAATGTCTTGGGTTGTGACAGTAACTTATTGTACCCCTCAATAACGAGCTTTAATCCAAGAATTTACAAACCTAGTCTCCGTTCCGAATCTCAAGGCAGCGTAATTGATTGACCAATTATAACGACTCGATTTGGAATTCCAAAAGGCTACGTCGAATCAAACTATTGCTTCCTAGCTCAGGAGCGCAATAACCGTTACAATCCTTGGTAAAAGCGGCCGCAGATTACTAGACAGCCAAATTCGATTAAGACCTGGAATGTATATTTCATCCGGAAGCCACCTGATTATACCTTTCTTGACTTGCTCCAGCCTCAAGAGTTAAATAGTCCCAACTTTTCCTCTTTTCGGAGCCCAAATCTTATACACGACTTATCCCTTTACTATACAGTAGACCCATCTATTTTTAGTGCCTTTCTCAATATGTATACCGACGACGTTGAGTCTAAAGCATCTGCACATGGACATGAATTTGTCCCAGAAAACCCAGCATCAGACGGGGCACTCAAGCTCGATCCACATGGATACCCGCTTCGTCCTCAACCTTCTGATGATCCCCTAGGTTAGACGCTACAGTACAGGTTGATTTTTATCTGAAGAATTCTGGCTCTGACAATCAGCAGATCCTCTAAACTGGTCACCATGGATCAAACTCTTCGTACTGCTTCAGGTTTCATTTTTGGGTTTCCTTGGTCCATTTTCCCAAGGCACCGTTGTAAGTCCTCATACTTCAAAATATTTGCCATACGTTTAATAATATGAACCAAAGAATTCCGCTTTTATTCCACTAGCAAAAGCTATGAACGTCACTGTTACTGTAGCTTCCTACAGCACGACGATAGCTATAGTGTTTGCTGGTGTTGCCCCTCTAGTATACTCTCCGATTTCAAACGTTTATGGACGGCGGCCGGTGTACATAATAATTACTGCGGTAGGTATTGCCGCTAATGCTGGCTGCGCTGTTTCCCAATCGTGGGCCCCGCTCCTGGTTGCGCGCGCATTTGTAGGGATTGGGACATCAGTTGGGATGGGTATAGGGGCTTCTGTGGTTTCTGATATGTATTTCATGCATCAGCGTGGGTTGTAAGTTGTGTTGCGGCTAAACTCAACCTTGTAACTCTATGACACTTACTATTCTCCAGGTATATGGGTATATACGTCGTCTTGTAAGTCAAACCGACCCTGAATATAGCTTCTTGTACAGCTTACAACAACAAGCGTGACAAACGGCGCACATGTTGCAGCCATAGTCGGTGGCTTCACAGCCAAATACGCTGGATGGCGCTGGTGCTACTGGGTCCCAACAATTATCCTTGGAGCTACCTGGCTTGTTAACCTCTTTTGCCTCCCTGAAAGTCTTTACCATCGCGATTCGATTACAGGAGCTTCCCACGAGAACACGCGCTCCTGGTCTCAACTCTTCAATTTCAAACGAGTTTCCACGCAGCGTAGACTCAGTGTGTGGGACATTACTCATTGTTTCATAATGATGAAGTATCCTTCTGTGCTCTTAGCAGGCTTCTACTACAGCATCGCATTTGGTGCAGGAACTGTCTTGTTTGCAGTAACCGGTGCCGCAGCATTTGGTAGCATTTACCAATTTGACACTGCACAGGTAGGATTAGCTATTGGCCTGTCTACCACTGTAGGAGCTACTCTTGGGGAACTGGTCTCCGGGTCAGTCAGTGACAAGTTCTTGTACTTCGCCAACAAGCGACATGGAGGCGAAGCAGAGCCTGAGGCGAGGCTCCATGCCACTTGGCCTGGAGCTTTTATTCTTCCAGCTGGTGTGATTATCGAAGGCGTATGCCTGCAGTACAGAACACATTGGTCTGGCCCGGTCATTGGCGTCGGTATCGCCGCTTTCGGTCTCCAGATTGTCTCTACAAGCATCTTTGCTTATTTGACGGATTGTTATAAACCGCAGTCTGCTGAAATTTCGACACTTCTAAATTTTGGCCGTCTGACCTTCTCCTTTACACTTGGTTTCTACATGGTAAGTAAAATCTTTCCACCATCTTGGCAACAGATATTCCGGGAATTGGGCTAATACGTTATTACGACAGATTCCATTCGCCCAGACCACCACCTACGGCATTGCTTGGGCAGTTCTTGCCATAATCACTTTTTCTTTGTACTCCGGTTTGGTTCTTCTGATGTGGAAGGGTGCCGAATGGAGGAAGAAGCTGGGCAGGCCTAATTTCGACCGCACCTTGTAGGGTGAGCATAGTCAACGGTGTTATAGATGGTTATTTAAATTTTAACTGTGCAGCATACCCACATGTATTGAATTGTTATATGCATGGAGTTCCATTTCTGTGGTGAACGTATGTGTAGCCTAAAGAAAAAGAAGACAATTCTCCGTTGTACATCGCAACCCTAGATATTGCATCGAATCATTGTGAAGTGTAGCAAAGCCCTATAGGTATGGGACCAAAATAGACGGACAATGAAGTGTCGTAACTTAACATAACACATTATCAAGTCTCGTAGTTTTATTGACATATCATTCTCATCCTAGGATTCGTAGCCAAAACTTCTCATGAGAGTAGGTTTAAGAGAAGGCCGTTTCGGTTTTATTGTCAGAAACCTTAGTATTCCATTGTGATGTCTTTTCTTTTAGCCAATGGGCTTATTATCTACAATACAAAAGTCTCGAGAGCATTTGGTGCGAATATTTCTTCTGGATTAAATTTTCGTTTCGAGAGTCCTTGCTGGAAGTGGTAATCGAGGAACTTCTCGATCACATGCCTGTTTTCAGTGAAGCCGTCCTTCCACCATTTCATGTCTCCCATAAGTTCTTGCGTCTCCTTAACATGATCCTCTAACCAAGGCAGCATATATCGCAATGCGGAACGTTCTTGTAGCGGCTCATACGCCATCTCCAAGGATTGAGCAAATGCCTTGGTCAAGGTCTTTGCGATCCAAGGATTTGCCTCATAGACAGTTCGTTTGAGCGCAACAACGTGCATTATTGGAAAAATGCCCGTTTGCTTGTAATAATTGGCCTCAACTTGCTTGAAGTTAGGGAACAGAAGCCCGACGTTCGGGGAGGTGTCAAATGAGGACGGTCTGCTGGCACTAAATATCGCGTCGATTTCGCCGTTGGCGAGCATCTCAGAGAGATTTTGACCTTGGTTGATGGCAATCACCTTAACGTCTTGGGGCAACGAGTGCGATATTTTGCTGATTCTCGCATGTTCGGAATATTCTATCGCGCCAACAAAGAATTGCACACTGCTAATCGGTACACCAAAGTGTTCTTCCAAGATCCCGCGTTGCCATACAGCAGCAGTCACTGTAGTTGATATGATCAGCTTTGTGGAGGGGAAGGGGCTTTCAAAAGAATTTGAGCGCACTCTGGTATTCAGGAATGCCGATCCTCTTCCCTCTTAAATCCTCGGGCTTTAAAATACCCGCATCCTTGTTGACGTACATCGACTGGTGGCGGAAAAAGCGTGATGGAAAGACAGGTATCGCAATAAATGGCGGCCTCTCTTGGTTTAGCGTCAAGATGTATGAGGATAAAGAGAGCTCAGAGACATCAAACTCTTGAAAACGAAGTTGACGGAAGAAGCTGGATTGGCGTTCAAGGTCAGTTTGGGGGCGTTGAGGCAAGGCTGATCCATTTCAGACAGTGGGGTAGCTATACTCACGTTTCTTCTACCCGGTAATTCAAAAAGGTAAGCTCAATGCCTTCCGGGCGAACCCTGCCATCCTCGATTGCTTTCATGCGATCATAGTCCCAGCAAGCGAATGAAAGCTTGAGCACCATCTTTACTGTTGTTCTTTCCGGGATTGACTGATATGTAAAAGAGAATTTAAGTCTCAATCGGTAGCAGAGAAATAAGAGTTCTGCAATTTTGAGGACGGTTATAAGGATTATTGCTATCGGGTATTCACCAGACTACTCCGGATCTAACCGTTCCGCGGCTCTACTTCGGTACTTCCCCGCCTCGGCTATCTGCGTTCCTTACCCCGCGAACTAACCCCACAGGCCCCACAGGCGATTTTCTTATGTCGACGACGTCCTACCTTAGACACCATTTTGTCTCTTGTTACTTTATGCGTTCCGCTCGCGCATCGAGATTCCCAGCCGATACCTCAGCTGAACCCTCTTCGATCCGGAACGATGGCCGAGGAACGGCTCAAGAGGCGGAGATTGCCCTCACGGCATGCTTGCATAGGGTGTCGAAAGAGGAAACATCGATGCGATGGCGAGCGCCCTGAATGTGGAAACTGTCGAAGCCGGTGGATCACATGTCTATATTCATCCGATGCAACGACCTCGAGCCCGTCGTCCCTAGGGGAGTGAGTGACGGGTCTCCTCCTTTGTCCGCTGCCTAGACTTGATCTGCTGCTAATGAGTGACAGGACCGGGGCTTTCTCGGCATCCAATATTCACAATCCACAACGTGGTGGCTCCGAGCCACGGCACACTCCGACCCTCATGAATAGACAGCAGATTCAGCAACAACTGGTACAGCAACAACCGTCATCGCTGTCCATCTTAAACCCAAGCACTGAGACTAATGGTTTGGACATCCTTTGGAGCGCCTCAGCAGACCACTTGAGAGTCTCAGGTGATTCTGTACATCTGGCTGGCCCATTGCCGCACCAATCGAATAACATTCAACCGGGCGTGTCCGCAGAGCTACAAAACAGTGCTTCAAATCCCTCGTCTCCAAGTGACTCTGGCGGGCCTGATGGGTACTTTGGAGATTCATCAACATTTGCCTTCGTATCAAAGGTACAGCCTGAGTCTCAAAATAACAATGGAGTACATCTGCAAAACAGCCGGTATCAACCCACGGGGGGTAACGCCAACTGCAAATTCAGAGATAAAGAAACAGTTTATGAACTTCCAGAGCGTCACTTGGCCGATAGTTTAATTGACGGATACTTCGATCGTGTCCATCCGCTTTACCCATTTGTTCATGAAACTAGTTTTAGAGCTGAGTATGAGAAGATGTGGGCAAACTTGTCCGGATCGATCTTACGACCGTCGTGGTATGCACTTCTCAATCTGGTATTTGCCTTGGGTTGCGAGTTCTGTGATGCAATTCCAGAGGGAAAGGTCATGACTACCGTTTCACCTTTTGTGGCTCGGTCCCGAGACATTATCTTCTCCCACATATTTAAGAAAGGCAATTTGGAACTGATCCAAGCCCTACTTTTGATGTGTCATTATCTGCAGGGTACTCTAGAGCTCAATGAATGCTGGAATCTCGTTGGGTTGATGATTCGGACTGCCGTCACTATTGGCCTTCACTTGAATCCCGATGGCTTCTCGCTCTCAACTGTAGAAAGGGAAGTCAGAAAAAGAGTTTGGTGGGGCTGCTTCATTATTGATCGGACTTTGAGTATGAAATTTGGCCGGCCGCCGTCAATTCAAGCAGCAGATGTGTACGACGTACCGTTGCCATTACCGGTAGATGACCAATATATTCACGACGACTCGTTGGCTCCTCGACAGCCTGCTTGCCGCCCGTCAGCAACGGCATTCTTCATTCACACCATAAAATTGTCCAAAGTAATCGACAATATTCTGCGAGATCTGTACACTACTAACAAGAGGGCGTCTCGACAAGCTGGTGTAGATACCATGTTACCTGAAAGCTCTAATCAATCTCAATTTTTTGGCCACGCAGTTCTCTTAGATGGCCAACTTCAGTCTTGGTGGGAAGAAGTACCGGCGCATCTTCGTCCCGAATCTGTGGTTGCAGATGGACAGATCTTCCAACGTCAACAAACTGTCATGCAGGTTAGGTAGGCTGTCTGGCTACCCATCAGATTAATTCGCGCTAATCTTAAAAATGAGATACCTGCAAATACGCATCCTTCTGCAACGGCAACTGCTCCTTATATTCAGCCGGCAACAAATTGACGACCATTTCCTCCGAGCTATTGCCATTGCGGGCTCTCAAACTTGCATATATGCTGCTCGTCAGACCGTACAAATTATCTACGGTCAATACCATCGTCGATTACTCAATTCGTTATGGTATAACCTTCACTGTATGTTATTCTTAACTACACGCTATCTATACCATGCTGCTGAGTTCTTACGATCATTTTTAGACATCTTCACATCAATGGGAGTCCTACTACATGTCCAGATGATGGATAAATCTAGATTGGAATTGTTGGGCCAGGAACTCGAACAAGAAACGCTCGAATGCGGTATGGAATTCCTGAAATCTGCCGGCAATACAAGCAACTTAGCGGCTAAATATGTCACAATGCTGCAATGCGTTCGAAATCAGACAAAACAATGGTCGAAGGACAACGTGCAAAGCAACAGAATGCATGGAAACGGCTTTGGACTTGCTTCTCAACAGACGAGGAACCTCGAAGCATCAAAATCCCCATTGACTTCCACAGCACAACCACAATTTCAAGCACATGGGCAACAAAATTCCCAAGGAGATATTGATCTAGATGGCATGAACTTTGACGACTTACTGTTCGGCACAGGATTGCCGCAAGACGTCCTCTCATTCAATTATCCTAACGGTGGATTCTTACTATGATGTCTGGTGCGGCCACGGCGGATGTCATTCTGATGCTGGAAATGAGAAGCCGCCCCTTCCAGCTGATTCTGCTATATTCCGCGGAGTACACCGACAAGGATAGCCAGCCGCGGATCGGACTCGGAACAACCATCCTCAAGCCCACTAGTGCCCCGCAAATTGTTTGGACCCCGCAAAGCATACTCGCACTAGCAGATCCGGAGAACTTCTCTAGCGGCATAGTCTTTTGCTGAGTGAAGAACAAACTCAGCAAGCGCTTGCTTACATTATAGTCTACCCACGATCCTTTCCAGGATCTTTCGCACACCGTATATATTGCTGCGCCAAAAATGATATTTGCTCTTTGAGCACGATAGGTCTTATCGATATCTACATTATTGTCTCTAAATTTGACATCTTTCTTACCTTTTCCCCGTTTGCTTTCTGGTCGTTTGTTATGAAACTAGAGTCATCCTCGCCTATTTGAATCATATATCGATATATTCTGCATTCCGCTATGGTTCAGCACGTAGATGTCCTGATCTGCGGAAGCGGCTCTGCTGGTTTGTGTGCTGCAACATGGCTCGCACGTTGTGGCATTACTTGCAAGATCCTCGAGAAAAACTCGGGGCCAATGCAGCTCGGACAGGCTGATGGTGTTCAGTGCCGGACTGTTGAGGTATTCGAAAGCTTTGGCCTAGCGGAGGAGCTACTGCGAACAGCTTATCATGTCCTTGAGGTTGCTTTCTGGTCATCAGACTCTAATGGAAACCTCGTTCGCACACGACGGACGGCGGACACAATGCCCGGATTGTCTCATCAACCGCATGTCATTCTGAATCAAGCCAATGTCAATGGCTTTCTGTTAAATGCAATGAAGCGCTTTAATGAGCAGACGGTCGACTATGGATACACAGTCAAGAATGTCCACGTTAATGGCATCACATCCACACAAACCAATACAACGGTCAATATGAGCAGCGCTTCAGCAAACGATGATGTATATCCAGTAACGGTGACCGCAGAAAGATTTGGAGTGGAAGAGATTTTCAAAGCAAAATACGCACTGGTAAGTCAACCTGAAAGGACGCATGACTGTTACTTTGACTGCCGCTTATCAACTGAAGGGCTGTGATGGTGCGCATAGTAGCGTACGCCGTTCACTTGGGTATCAAATGATTGGTGACAGTACTGATGCCGTTTGGGGTGTTATGGATATTTACCCTCGAACAAACTTTCCAGATATCAGAAAGAAGGCTACCCTTCATTCGAATTCAGGCAATCTACTAGTAAGCAATCCTTTCGTTTCATATTTTCTACTGCCCTCTGTGGACATCACTATAACATGAATCTTCACACCTCTTGGCCCAGATTGCTCATATCACAGAGCCTGAGGTATTCTTTGGATTCCTGTTCGAAGAAAATGCTGACAGGTTGCGATACAGCTAATACCACGGGAAGGAGATTCTCTAGTGCGCTGTTATATTGAGCTTCCGCGGGGCACAGTTCCAAAAAGTGTGAAACTCGGAGATTTGCATTACACAGCCCAGAGGATCTTCTATCCATATTCACTAGAAATCGCGGAGACATTCTGGTGGTCGGCATACGCGATAGGTCAGCGCCTTGTGAACTTTTTCCACAAAGACTATCGAGTTTTCCTTACTGGTGATGCTTGTCACACTCATTCTCCGAAAGCAGGTCAGGGGATGAATGTCAGTCTTCAAGATGGATACAATCTTGGGTGGAAATTAGCGGCCGTCCTCAAAGGACGAGCTAGCCCTAAGCTGCTAGAAACATACAATCTCGAACGCGAGAAGGTAGCAGCCGACCTAATCGATTTCGATCGTCATTTCACAAAGCTCTTCTCGTCGAAAGCCAACAGTACGAATGGTCATCCCCCTGACTATTTCGCCGAGCAGTTTATTAAGGCAGGCCAATACACAGCCGGCTTAACGGCAAAATACGACGATTCTATAATTACGTCTGCTACCCGAGCCAGGCAAGAATTAGCAACAGGCCTGAAAGTCGGTATGCGGTTTCCTAGCACTCAGGTGGTGCGGTTTTGCGATGCAAAGGCAATGCAGTTGATCAAAGCTTTGCCTGCTGATGGTCGTTGGCGTGTTGTCATCTTTGCTGGAAACCTTCAAGACTCGGCATGCGTTGAGCGGTTAGATAGGGCAAGTTCTCATCTTCCTACTACATGGATATAAAACTCACTGAAACATCTCTAGCTTGCAAGATTTTTGTCTTCGGAAGAGGGACCAGTCCGCCAGTTTACTGCACCAGGCGAGGACATTGATAGTTTTATTGAACCAATACTTGTCCTTCACGGAGATCGATTGCAAATAGAGCAAGAGCAGATCCCATTGTACTTCTCTCCAGTAAACGGGAAATGGCGAATGCGAGGTATGGACCGATATAACCAGATGACCCATCGCTCACCAGATCCACTTACATAAACTGCTTTAGACTTGTTCAAAACTTTCGTCGATGATGAGAGCTATAATGCAGGCCACGGACACGCGTACAAGAATTACGGCATCAATGTAGCAGAAGGCGCAATTGCGATTGTTCGCCCTGATCAATGTACAACATTCTATCTTCAAGTCCTTTTTAGCTTACTTGGTGCTAACATTCTGCCTAGATATCTCCCTTGTCACCGCTCTTGATGACCATCAAGCTATTGGGGATTTCTTTGGGGGCTTTGCCTTGCGTCCGTAGACTCCGGTAATATGTAGTCTATTAGAAATAACTCAGTATATTCAGGATTTGGCTCTTTGTTTCTATTGGAAAAGGAAATCCCCTTTCTTGCGACACATGACTTCTAGTGATATTATTGCGCATGCTGGCGGCTAGCTGGGGTTATATAGAAAGGAAGGGGGGTTTTTGTCAGATAAAAGAGGTTATATATCACTATAAAGAAGTAGTAATAACAGGCGAATTCAAGTTAGTTAGAAGTAGATTGAATTAAACTAAATTAAATAGAGTAGAGGGTAGTCCCCTACTCTATATACTTAAAAAAGGGGTTACTATTTATATATATAGGCGCCGTATCCGCTATAAACAAGGTATATAGGTACTTAAGTACCTAAATCCTAACAACACTATAAACTATTAAAAACAGGGTACAAGGGATCAATCCCTGTATATTAATTAAGGATCAGTTAGTAATTAGAGGAACGTGTTCTATAACCCGGTAATTAATCCTACTGTTTGATATACCCCCCTAGGGATTAAGCTGATTCTAGACTTGACTAGAGAGCTAAGTACTAGTACGGCTCTCTCTCTAGCTCTCTCCCTAATTAGGTAATAATAAAGCTATTCCTATACCTAAAGGTGTACTAGTACTTACTAGTACGGCTCTCTCCTTAGGTAGAAGGTTAAAGAATTAAGGAAAGTACGTAATAGTAAGTACTTAATTAAAAGGGGCTTAACGTTTAAGTCCTAAAGCTCCTTAAGAACCTTAAGGACTCCTAGTACTCTAAGTAGCGAGACATGTTAAGTAATAAGGTCGAGTAAGTAGTAGAAATAAATAGAACTAAAGAATATAACTATAGAAATAGTTAAATCTCTAAGAAAAAAGGAGTAGACTTCTTAAATAAGAAATATAGCGTAAAAAGTAGACTTCTTAAATAGGAAATCAAGCTTAAGATAAGAACTAGATCCTAGAACTCTTACTTGATCGTTTAAGTAAGAATTACCTTTAGACTAGCGTAAAAGCTAGTTCTAGGTATTTAGTAGTTAAACAAAAGGGTTTCCTACCTAAATAAAGGGTATTTAACTACCCTAATCTGTAGGCTAGCTTTTGTTTAGGTTTAGGGTCTTAATATCTACTAGATTAAGTAATTTAATAAATTCAATATATTTCTAGTGTAGTAAGGCCTTAGTTAACCTATCTACTAGTATATTATTAGTTAACAGCTACTAGAGGTTAAGTCTCTCTTTAGTTACTTTTTAGCGTAGCTAGTGTTAGTAGATATCTACATGCTTAAGCTTAGTAACTAGGCATAGAGTTCTTAATTATATAAGGCAGATAGTTTAGGCGTTATCTACGTTAATAACAAACTCCTTATATAGTTCTAGAGTAATCTTAGTAAAGAAGCGTTACTACTAGTAGAGATCTTTTATAGTATAGAAGAGAGCTAATAACTTAGCCTTTATACTTAATGTAGTAACTGTCTTTTGTTTAGTTAATTTTTAGTTAATAAGTCCTTTAAACAAGTAGAACACGTATCCTTTAGTACTCTTCTAGGTCTTTAGATCATTAGTATATATAGTATTACTAGTGTAAGTAAAAGCTTTAGAGCCTTTATTACTACCTCTAAATTAGATCTCTAAGTATTAGGTTTTATAGAGATATTAGATTACTTTATCTACTACTCTTTAGTACTCTTAGGATAGGTTAGTAAAGAACTTAGACAGTTTGTTAGCTAATCTAATAGCGTCTAGCCTAGTAACAACTATAGTATAGAGAATAGATCCTACCTTACGTTAGTAGCTATAGATCTCTTAAGGGAAAGCCTATCCTGTGTTTAAGACAAGTAGCATACTTTCTAGTAGTATAAGAGGTACTTTCCTGTCTTTTAAGTAGAAGGTTAAAGTAATTAACTTAATATAAGAGTCTTAACTAAGCTATAATCTTTTAGTAGATCTGTCTCTAGTTACCTTAATACCTAAGAACTACTTTAATTCTCTTATATTACGTATCTTATAGCTATTAAACAAGCTCTATTTAAAGTTTTAAAGGTATTATTAATATTTCTTTTTTACTAAGATAGTAATATCGTCTATATAAAAGAAGATAATAAGGTATTTATTTATATAAAGATACTTAGCCTCTAGAACTAGATATAGGCTAAACTTAGCTAGTGTTTTAGTAAAGTAAGTATACTATAAGAGAGGGGAATAGCGTAGCCTATAAAGAGCTTTAAGAAGGAGAAGAACATACTCTAGGTTATTAAAACCCTTAGGATGTTTAATATAGACAGTCTTGTCTATATTACTATTAGTAAAGGTATTTATAGCGTTAAGCTAGTAGATCTCTAGATTAAAGTAGTATACTATTACTATTAAACCTCTAAATACTTATAACACTAAAGTAGTAGCGTAATTGTCTTAGCTAGTTAGATGTTAAAGATCCTCTCTAACTATAAGTCTTACTTTAAATTTGTCTAAGAAGCTATTAGTATTAAATTTGTATATAAACACTTACTTAACTAAGATAGCTAATCTTTTAAATGTACTCTTTAGAATAGTCTTAAAGGTCTTACGTCTTTTAAGATCCTTATACTCCTTATTTACTACTACTATAAATTTATCCTTATATTAGTAGTTTTAAAGCTCTTTCTAGTTGTTAGGGACGCCTAGTAGTTCTGTTTTATAGATCCTTCTTTTAGTGTACTCTATTCTTGTTTAAAAGGTAGTATAAAAGCTACTATAGGCTCTAATTTGTTCTATTTAGATAGCGTAAGCTTCTTTTCTTACTCCTTTATTCCTTATTCTTATTAGAAGTATATTAGCTAGATTAAGACTAGTAGAGTTAGATCTATACTACTAGACCCTCTATTAGGTTTTATCTTCTAGCTACCTCTCTAGTATATCCTTATTTATATCCCTTATTATAACCTTATTAATATCCCTAGTTACGGTTTTACTAGAGTTAATAAGTAGAGAAAGAAGAGTTGTTAGAACAAGTAAAGCTCTTAGTGTTAAAAGAGGGTTAAGAGCCTATAGTACTAATAGATTTGTTAAGTTAGCTAAGGTAGTTCTCTAGGTATATAAGTAGTAAGTTCTAGTCCCCTTCTCTACTTCCTTAGCTAAAGGGTTCCTTATTATTATAAGAGTTATAATAAGATTAGTTAGATCTGTTATTATTATAAGATCTGTTAGATCTACTAGTAGATTAAGTAGTGTACTATCGCTATTCTTAATAAGAGGATTAAAAGGATCGTCTTCTTCTTTAATTTACTAGTTATATTTACTAATTACTAGTATTTTAATAGCTTTAATTACTTCTTTAGTAGCGTCTTGTTTATCTTAAGGCTAGTACCTTTATATTTCGTTAAATATAACGTCTCTACAAGATATTACTCTGTCTCTTACTAGGATCTAGACCTTATAGATATTAGTAGAGTTATATCCTACTAGGTATCTAACAAAAGCTCTTAGTTCTAGCTTATTAAGACGTACTATATTCTTAATTAGAGTGTAGGCTTTATAGCTAAAGGCATAGAGGTAAGAGAGGTTTAGTTTAGAGTAGTAAAGACACTTATATAGTGTTTTCTAGCCTAAAGAAGTAATAAGAGATCTGTTTACTAAGTATCTAGCTATTTTTATTAGTTTAGGCTATAGCTTTAATAGTAAGTTAGATCCTATTTTTAGTACTCTTACTCTACTAAGGAGTACCCTTCTAGATCTTTTAATTAGCCTATTTTAGGCTACTATACGTAGTACTAATTGTTTAATAATAAAGCCTTTTACCTCTACCTAATTATTAAAATCCCTCTTAAGAGACGTTTCTTTATTAAGCTTAATCTAGTAGACTTTAGCGTTAAAGTGTCTTTTAATTAAGAAAACAAAGTGTTATATAGTAGCTAGAGAGCCTTGTTTAGTTATAAGAATATATACAAAGCTTATTCTAGTAAGATCGTTAAAGAAGTAAAGGATATATACCTCTTTAGAGTCTATTAGGTATATTTAAATAAGATCTAAGTAGATCTTAGTAAATAGTTTGTCTATACACTTAATAAGAGCTCTAGATATAATCTATTTAGCGTTTACTAGGTAGTAAACCTTATATAGTAGGATTAAGTACTAATCCTTAGGTACTAACTTAACTCCTTTAGTACTAGTAGCTAGACGTTAGATTGCCTTTATACGTAAGTACCTTATCTGTCTATACTAGAGTTCTACTAACGCTTTTAATAGTACTCTTAGTAAGTGTAAGTTAGTTAGAAAGGCCGCTAAAACAGCTATTAATTTAATAGTTAATATATCTATTACTACTGTTTATAGCTTATATTTAATTAACCTTAGTTTAGAATTAGATATAAGGTAAGTAAGAGTACTATTAAAAGAGATATCTTAGATTACTAGAAAGGCGGATCTAGTAGTAGAACTATTATATTTAAGTACCTATTAGTTAAACTTAATAAAAGTATAATAGAAGGTATTATTCTTATAAGTTAGATAGTTTTCCTTTGTATCTTAGTAGACTCCTTTCTAAATTATCTTACGTAAGGAAACTACGCTAGTATAAAAGAAAAGAACAAGGGCTATACTTCTTAGCTCTATACTAAATTTCCCTTTTAGGCTAGTAAGTTAGATCTTAACGTCTCTAAAAGCTTTAATTTAGATATAGTCCTTACCGGCTATTAAAACACTCTTTAGTAAGGCAGGCCTAATAGAGTAGAAGTATAATCTATTATTATAGACATAAATAGTTACTCTTAAGTCTAGAATAAAGCTATCCTTAAGTAGATAAGTAGGTCTAAAGAAAAGGGATTAGACTAATTAGACTATTAGAATTAGAGTTAATATAAAAACCGAGTAGCTAAAGTTAGTTTAATAAGCGTTAGACATAGCTATAGTAAAGTCTATAGTAAACACTTTTAAGGCGTCTTTATCCTTGTCTTAATTAGGTTTACTATTCTTCTTATTACTATTACTCTACTTGTTCTCTTCTTCCTTTCTTTTAATTAACTTAATTAAAGCCTTAAGCTTACTATTTACGTTTAGCTAATCGTTAATCTTCTTTTAGACGTTATTATAAGGTTTCTACTAATTAGGACGCTTAGATAACATTAAATAGTAGTAATTACAGTAGTAGTAGTAGCTACTATACAGGCACTTAGTGTTACAGTAGAGTAGTGCACAGCGTACAGGACACAGTATACAGTGTACAAGAAGGAAGGAAGGAAGGAGTGTAGCGCGTATAGCCTGTAAATAGCCTATATCTTAGAAAACAGGACAATTATAGAATTTAATATATACAAAACGCGCTATAAGTAGCGATTCTACGTAATAACTATAACATCTAGTAGTAATATTACTAAGACTAGCCTTGTCGCTTAACAGGTGTACTAGTAACACTACGTATCGCACTAGTAGCCTAGCTACACTATTAGGGATTAAGGACCTTTATTAAATCAAATTATTAAGAAACACGTAACTACTAAACCTATATTAAGGATCGAGCATTATTAGGGATTATTATAGGATTACTAAACCGGTCGAACAATACGATTATTAGGTCATTAAGACAATCGAGTAATCGTCGACATACACTAGACGTCTATAGTACTATTATATATACCGCTAATTTATCAAATTAGAACTACATAATAGTATACTATAGTTAGTAAAGAGACTGTCCTCCTTACTAGACAAATCAGGAAGTTTACAGAGGTGAGTGACTCTTTTGTAAAACGAGTCCTGGCCCTGTTCTATACGATAACCATGGATTTTGTAGTCGGCTTACCTTAATTAAAGAAAGGGTTTAACGTACTACTTAACTTAACGGACAAATTAACAAAGAAGTTAGTAATGATACCTAGAAAATCGACGTAAATAGTGGTATAGTAAGGCGCTATAGTCGTTAGACGATTACTAGATTTAGACTAGGGCCTTCCTAAGATGTTTATTATAGATAGAGGCCTATAGTTCTTAGCTTGTCTATAGGTAGTAATATTTATATACCTTAGCGTTAGATTACTATACTTGATAGCGTACTACTTATAGAGCGACAGCTAGAGCAAACAAACTAATTAAACGATCGAAATAGCGCTTAGATACTACCTTTACGCTCTTAAAGACGACTCTCTCTAGCTAGAGGCTCTACTAGAGCTATAATTCTATTTAAATAATACGCTCTCTATAAGTATAGGTAAGTTACTAAACAAGGTACTATATAGCTTTATACTAAATAATGTAATAAAGCTAGTAAGAGGCTAGAAAACAGTTGTAGTAGTACTTTACGTAAGGATTAAGATTATAGACACGTTAGATCTTATAGTAGTATCTACTAAACACTACTATAACAAGAAGCGTAAACTAATGTTCTTTAATGTAAAAGACAAGGTATACTTACGATTATATAAGGGCTATTTAATTCTTATAGAAAAGAATAAGAAGCTCGACAAGTAAAGGATAGGTCTGTTAAAGGTAATTAAGAGAATAAGATAGCTTATATATAAGCTTAAGATCCTAGATTATTAGCGCGTTTACAACGTCTTCTTAATAGTATATCTAGAGCCTATTGTAAAAGGTGTTAACCTATATAAGAGAGAGCGGCCCTAATACCTTAAGCCTGTTATTATAGATAGTAAAGAGAAGTAAGAACTAAAGAGGATAATTAATAAGAAGTCTATAAAAGGACGCGTTAAATACTTAGTTTACTAAAAAGGATTTAGACTAGAGTAAGATGTATAGCTCTTAGTATTACGGCTAGGGAATAGTAAGGATCTAATAAAGGAGTTTAAGGAACGACACTCTTAATAGTAATTATAGACTTACTAAGTACAGCTAAAAGCGTGCCTATTATAACATTACCTTACCTTTAAATTTACTACCTTTGTTATATATTTGCTTATAGTTAGCTTATATTCTAAACAGCCTTTATTACTATATTCTAATCTATGTTAACTGCCTTTATTACTACTTTTATAACAATAGTAACAAAACCACTACTCTAATCTATAATAGTAACACAACTACTACTCTAATCTACTACTACCTTTATACTAACAACAGAACTACTACTCTAATCTATTATACATCTATCCTGCTTATCCCTCTAATCTATTACAGATCTACTCTCTCTCTAATCTATAGATCTATCTCGCTTATCTCTTTAATCTATTACAGATCTACCCTACTTATCCCTCTAATCTATTACACTTCTATCCCGCTTATCCCTCTAAGTATAAACATTACTCTAATCTACCTTAACGGCTATATTCTAATCTAGTGTAGAACAGGATGTCTAACGTAAAGGAGTATAATAAGGACTATAATAGTACTAATAACGCGCTATTCTAGTTCTAAGTAATACTATAAGACGAATTCAGATCCTACTAACGAGTAGTACAAGAGGATGTACTACTAGCCTATAAACGAGTAGTACAAGATATAGAGGATGTACTACTAGCTAAGAAACGTAAGGACGACGCCCTTACTAATGTCCCTAACGTTATAGTGAACTACTAGACTACTAGAGTAGATATAGGCTTTTGCCTAATTATAAGACAAAAGGTAAGGGATAAAGTACGCGAACTATAAGGCGCTAAGTATATCCGGCCTTAGAAACATAGAATAGACTATAATAGAGACCTAGACCGCCTACGCGCCTAGGCCCTTTACGACCTAGTTAAACTACTAATACTATACCTCTACTAGTATTACGATAGTAAAGATACTAATAGATTTCCGGCTAACGTAATACTTATAAGTAGAGCGATAGTAGTAGTACTAAATACAGGTATATTAGTATAAGAGAGGTTAAAGCTCTAGCCTAGGAATTTCGCTTTTAATAGTCGAGTATATACTAAGATAAAGTAGTACAGTTAACCTATATTAACGCTAACTAGAAAAGTCATTACACTAATAGCTAATAACTCTAAAATCCCTCTAATAAGTAATATACTAGAAAGAAGAGTAAAGAAGGTAGTACTATTCTTCTAGACAAAGCTAATTAAGGTAGCGGAACTATTACTTAATTACTATAATAAGAAGGACTACTATATAACGCTACCTCTAGGAGTAGACAAAGAAGTAGCTAACGTAGTTAC
The DNA here is from genome assembly GCF_003019875.1 of Amorphotheca resinae ATCC 22711. Lineage (NCBI taxonomy): Eukaryota > Fungi > Ascomycota > Leotiomycetes > Helotiales > Amorphothecaceae > Amorphotheca > Amorphotheca resinae. The sequence goes on from NW_020194472.1 coordinate 85,370, forward strand.
TATAGTATCTATACCGGCCTAACAACGATTATACTTAGCGATAATATCTACCTCTAGACTACGTAAGATACGTGTAGTAAAAGTAGAGCAGACTAAGACTACTCTTATACTATTAACGTTAAAGTACGCGCTTGCCCTAGCTTTTATAGAAGTCCTTAGAGTCGTAGCTATACGTACTAAACAAGAGTTAGACAGGGCTATTACTAAGGGTAATAAGGCTATAACGACTATTAACGAATTATACGTAAAGCTTAAAGACCTTAAGATAGATGTAAAGGCAAAAGATATTAAGGCTTAGATTTAAAAGATACACTAGGACCTAGAGGATTATAAAGGCCGCGCGACTAGTAATAACGTTATTCGTAAACTAAAGAGATACAAAGTGTAGTCTTACTTTAAGCTACCTAATCTGTTTCTTTATTTTAAACAAGACTAGATAAAAAAGGATTTTATAAAACCTAGCTAATTCGTTAATACTACTTTGTTTTCTAGAATTAGAATATATAACCTATATAGTAAAGTTAACGTAATCTACAAGTATATACGAGCTCGTAGATTAGTAGTAGTATAAGAGCGAAACCGTTACTATAAGGATAGTAAAGTTATTAAAGAAAGTATATAAGAGTATAAGGCTATAAAGGATAAGGATAAGTACTCGGCTTATAAGATAGACGGATTTAAATTGTAGTAGTCTAAATAGTCTATAAAGACTTTAAACTACGTAACTAGGACTACTTTAGCCGAGCTATATTTTTACTTTTACTTACGTATTACTTATTTTAACTACCCTTTTAATTATATTTGCTTTATCTATACTCTTTTACTTGCTTTTATACGGTTTTATTTACTTTTCGTATAGTAGGGACACTACCTTTTTCTTTAGTTAGTAGGAGTTGTTATAGTAGAGTAGTGTATAGCGTACAAGACATAGTATATAGCGTACAAGAAGGAAGAAAGGAAGGAGCGTAGCGCGCACAGCCTATAAATAGCCTATATCTTAGAAAACAAGACAATTATAGAATTTAATACATACAAAACGCGCTATAAGTAGCGATTCCACGTAATAACCGTAACACTTAGGCTTACCCTTACCGTTACTACTACTACTCCTTCTACTAAGTATAGCCTCTATAGTTAAGAAGGCGCTATAATTACCGGATTAGGTAACTCTAATGTCCCTTTAGCTTCTAAGGTTAAGTTTAAACTTATCTAACACTTCTTTAAACGTTATTGTCTCTTTTCTAAGTAGCTTATAGCGTACTATCTTAACAAAGTATAGATTAACTTCTTCTAAGCCGTTAATAAAGGCCTTAATTAGTCTATTACTAGACACTTCTAGTATCTTGTTAACTAAACAAGCTAGGTAAGTAGACTTAAAGCGTTCTACCTAGGCTATAACCGACTGTCCTCTTCTTAGTAAGATACTAGCGTTAGTTAGATCTTATAAGAAGAGATCTTATTTAACTTTATTAGAGGGTATAACCTTTTACTAAAGATCTACTAGGATCTTATACACTATGTCCTTAGCGTTAACGTATTTAACGTAGTCTCTTCTTACTAATCTAGTAATTAGAGAGTATATGTCTTTAACTAATTAAGCTAGGCACTTATACTCTCTTTAGTGTTTAGAGTAATACCCTTAGTAGATACGATATTATTCTTTCTTATTGTCTATTAGTATAGCGTAAGTAACTCTTAAGCTATCTTTAGGGACTCTTTTAATATCTAAAGGATCTAGAAGGCTTAGCTCTACTAGAATAGAGAGTTCTGCTTTTATAGTGTCTAGGTTAATATATATCTAAACTCTAGTACTAAGCGCTTTAAATTTAATGACTTTTATCTAGTAATCCTAGTTACTAGATCTATTAAGAACTAGTATATTTCTAGGCATGTTTCTAGTTGTTTTGTGTTAACTAAAAGTAGTAATAAAAGAAGGTAAATAAAGGAAGTAACTCTAGTTGTTTAAGAGTAGTCGACGTACTTCTACTAAGTAATAGAGTCTACTAAAATCGTTAAAATTAAGTGTGATTCTACTGTTATTAGTAGTATTAAACAGCTGTTAGTAGTGCTTAGAACTAAGTGTTTAAGGAAAGTAAAAAGGGGTTAATATTAATCCCTTTTAACGCTGTTTAGCTCTTATAATTTAAGCTCTCTAATTAGTCGAAAAGGTGTTTTTATATCAAAATAATAGTTACTAAATAGCTATTAAAGTAACCCGGGCTTATAACTGTTAGATAAAAGAGGTTATATATTACTATAAAGAAGTAGTAATAACAGGCAAATTTAAGTTAGTTAGAAGTAGATTAAATTAAACTAAATTAAATAGAGTAGAGGGTAGTCCCTTACTCTATATACTTAAAAAAGGGGTTACTATTTATATGTATAGGCGCCGTATCCGCTATAAATAAGGTATGTAAGTACCTAAGTGCCTGAATCCTAACAACACTATAAACTATTAAAAACAGGGTACAAGGGATCGATCCCTGTATATTGATCAAGGATCAGTTAGTAATCAGGGGAACGTGTTCCGTGACCCGGTAATTGATCCTGCTGTTTGACAGTTTTATATCAGGAGGTAGACACGGCCATTTCACTGTCAGTTGTAAAGGAATTGACGTATTAGGCTTGTTGGCCCCAATCTCTTCATGTAACAGTGGCCAGTGACCAGTTTAATATCCCGGTCTAAACGCGCTTTGTTGAGGTCGTCTACCTTAAGTGGGTTTGTCGTCTTGAGGAAGGGGGGTTGTATTGATTTATGCACCCCAATATATTATATTCGCGCCTCGGCAGAAAGGTTACGCCGTACATCCGACATCAAGCCCAGACTGTCAAACTTGACGCTCTACAAGCATCTAGCCCTTCTGTTCTGTTTCATCTATTCTTGTGTCAAACATCGGTATCACGACATCATCCGACCGCTTCCCGAGTCCTCCTGCGCATCTGGACCATATCACGGTGTTCTCTGACGATATCAGACGGATCTCTTACACGCGACGTTTTGACCTCGAGGAATCCGACCCAATACTTGGAGCTGCGCTAGATATCATCCGGCAATATGGGCAGGAGACAGAAGCGCGAATCCGTAATCTTGGAATTGTGAATCGAATGAGGCTTTTGGATGGCATCCTGCGTTCTGCTTTGCCGCTGCGGCGCTTTTTGTTGCTAGGGTTAAGAAAGATTATATTTGATAGGGAGAACCCGATTCATATGTGTTTTGGCACAGTTCTCTTCACTTCATTCTTTACATTTTCGCTCCTTTACATTCCTTTAGATCTCTTTGTCTGCTGCGCAGCTTTCCATTCCTTTGCCTGGTGCATTTCAACCCTTCACTATGATTGCTCAGCTGTCTGCTCTTCTACTCGGTGCTAGCATTGCAATTGCTTCTCCCATCGTTGACCGAGGTCCTTCCGATTCGGGAGACGCAACTCAATCCATTGGGGTCTCCGGTTCTACCGGTGCTCCATCAATCGAGAGCGCGGCTGCCAGTACACCCTCGGCCTCTAACCTCGTCACCTCTTCCAAGCCAGGAGCATGCGGGTCTCCAACGATCGTAACCATTACAGTGACGAACGTTCCGTCGACTTCGGCAGCAAGCGCTACATCAACGATTGATATATCAGAGGCCGATGCAAACCCCACAGCTTCCGTACCGGTGTCCAGAGCCGGCGGCGTCCTTCAACCATCCGCCGCAGCCGAAGCGAACCCGCGCGACGACACGGCGACCCGAGCCTTCTCTTCCGTCACGATCAAGGACGCCAGTGGTCAATGTCTCTTTATTGATCCGACGGCGGGCGATTTTCGGCAGAACTTGATCCCGGTCCAGGTACAAGACTGTGATGGGAGCGCGGGAGAGAAATTTGATCTCATCACTGCCGGGGTTCACGTGCGTTTTTCTAAGTCCTGTCCGACCTTACCTAAGGTATCTCCTGACTAACCCTTGGTTGTTGTTAGAATAATGCTCCGAATTCGACGCTCGTTGTTTCTAGTCTTACTCAAGGGTGCTTGAACTTTGATCCGAGAAGAGCTGCGGGTGATACTGTGATCTTGTTCTCTTGTGGGGGGAGGGCTGACGGTGGGGGAGGCGTGACGAATTCTCAACTGTTCCCCTACTCGGGGAACGAGACAACGCTATCACTCGCGCCCGAGAATGCGAATGGAGTGACGTGTCTTGTTCCCCTGAATGGGAAACTGGATGAGGCGAATTGCAATAATGATGCGAGTCAGTTGTATACCATTTCCTAGTGTTCTAGATATGGTCTTGGGGAAGCCTATTTCTTGACCAAGGCGCGAGATACCCCTTTCCTTTATATACTCTGTATCGATAAGATGGGGATCTCCGTTGCTTTAGTTCTTTCTGGCACCAGCTACAGCTATTATACAGACGCGGGAGACGTTGGTCATATATATATAAAGGGTTGGTTAAATACGCAGATGTGCCACCCAGATTTCAGATCTTGGTATTCTTCTCTAGCTCTACACGGTATCATGTCCCCTCTCTTTCATCTGTTCCCCTGGAGGAATTACTGACATAGTTCTTCAAGAGATAATATCCATATCTCGATAGACTTCTGAGTCTTCCACACGACAAGGTCAAGCAAACAGTGACTCGAGTGAGCATCGTTGATTTATCCTTCTGTCTTTATACCACCTTTTTCTTTGACTCAATTGCATTCAGGTCCTTGTTGTTTTGCTACTGAGTGACAGTTATTTATCTGTGGAAACATTATCCGGTGTTAAGTAGCAAAGCTTCTAGATATCGCAAGAGGAGAACTGAAGGACAACTTGATTTCAGATGGATCAAGACATCCGAAAATGACATCACTTTAGTCCTTCTCAGTACCCCCTGAACACAGACTGAGAGACCTGGAGCCCCAGTTCTGTTCCTTTGTTGTTTCTCTCCGCAAGATAAGTTATGCGCAGTCATTCTGTATCATCGCATACTGAAGCACGGTCCGCCAGTCAAAACAGGGCGAAGAGCACAGTTGCATCAGGGCTCAATGTTTCCACGATTGCTGAGTTTTGTATTAAAATGCCGAAGCTCGTGAGTCAACGGCCACTGATCAGAAGCAAGATACTTCTTATCTAGTGCAGAAAAGAATTGGCAATAAACACATTTTTGCACTATTATGACAAGAGCCTAATAAAACAACCGCTGTACATGATTTTTTCGTAGTTTTCAGTTCGTGCTCTCTTCATCCCATTATCCTATCTCATGCATCAACATCCAATCACGAGCTAGACCCCTTGACTTTGGGTCGAGACAGGTTAGGGTGATGCGAATTACAACATCACGGCAGCAAAGGCGGCCATGGCGGCAGCGCCCATGTTGATTCCGTTAGCAGCATTCGCTCCGTTGGTGACTTGAACTGGAGTGGAGGAAGCAACACCGGTTCCGCTGGCGGCACTAGTGGTCCTATTGCAAAAATAATTAGCCAAAATTTGTGATCAGCACAATGCGAAAGGCCATCGTACTTTGCAGTGGTTGAGGCAAATGATGAACCAGCCTTGGTTGAGGAGGCAGTCAATGAACCAGCCTTGCTTGACGATGTAGCGAACGATCCGCCGTTAGAAGGGGAGGAAGCAGCAGTCGATGAAGGTGCTGGGGTGGACGAAGTGACCGGGGCAGAGGAGGAAGTGGTTGCGGCCGAGGAGGTAGCCGGGGCAGATGAAGAGGCCGAAGAGCTAGAAGATGCAGCAGTGCTTGAAGCGGCGGCAGAGCTGGACAGAGACAGTCAGCCGAGACCTCTTACTTTCTGAACTTCTGAAGTCTAAGTCCTTACCTGGGGACCGAGATGGTGATGGTAACACCGGCCTGGGAACAGAAGGACTCGAGATCTGATGGCAGGGCGGCAATGTCGGCAGCAGAGCAAGATTTCTCGGCACAAGGGGTGACTTGAGGACTGGGGAGAGCAGAGACGGGTCAGTATTAGGCACTGGTCTCACACATCGCCGCGACTTACGTGAGGACTCCGGCGGCCTTGCAGACGCAGGGGAAATCAGTGGTCTGGCATCCGGTAGCTGGGATAGCTGCGATGAGACAGCTCAACTGCATTCTCAGTCAGTGTGGTTCGTTGGTAAGTCGTAGGTCGAACTTCTGAGGGAGACATACGGCACAGGACGGGATAGTCGACAGATCCTGCGCATAGGCGGAGGTTGCGGCAACGGCGAGGGCGAGGAGAGAGTAACGCATCTTGCAGGATTGAGGATTGAGGATTGAGGACTGCGGGAGGTGAGTCTGGATTGGTGTAGTCGGCTTGGGGCTCTGCTAAACGAGTGTGGGCGTTCGAGATGGGAGTGGAGCGGAGTGGGATGGAGAGGGCGAGTTCTGGTACCTTTTTGAATGACGATTGTTGTTAAGGAGGCGTGGCAAGCAGGAGGGAGAAGTGCGGGGGGGAAGGGTTCTTTATATACGGCGTGTCCCTGCGTATGCACGTCGGGGAAGATTAGCCAGCTAAAGCCACGGGCCAATAGCCTTTTAGATGGCTGTAGCTTGTTGGGTTTTGTCTAGGCCTCATTTGTTGGAGATGGCCGGATACGAAGCTGAGAAAGGTGACAAGGTCAGAGTGGTGGTCCAGGAAGGATTCCCGATTGGGAAAAGCGGGGGAAGGGGCAGATGCGGGGGAATCGGGGATTGTGCGGGGATTCCGGGGTTGCCGTCTTATGCCCTTATACGGCAGATATGCAGCATCATCATAATGATCATAATGATCTTATAACAATATACACATGTTCATGCTAGTATAATGTCCGAGCATGTCCAGCCCGTTGTGTATCCGTATGCACAAATCCCCCCGTCGGGCCCAACGCCAAGATGTGCTTCGTATCCCCGCGCTACTCCGCATACCTCGGCCCCTTTTCCGAAGGGTCTATTGGATCACATGCTCCAACGGCCTGGAAGGTTCTGGCTGCTCATCTCCCTCGCCCGTTGCACCGATGTGTCAAGGAAATTCACGCTGACCAGACCCCTGTTTAGAAGAGCCGCGGCTCGATAGAACCATCCTTTTTACATGTGTTATCCCACCCTTTTCAAGAGCCGAGATCAGGGCTAGCGGCAGCCCGATATAACTTATAAGCAAGGTACAACCCGGAGAACCTATCGATGTGTTTGGCTGACTGCCAGAGGAGATTAGCCTCTAACTCGATCCAACCTGCACATGCCATGTGATCCAGCTTCTAATGATCCTCTTCCCCCCGGCGCATCATCCCCGACTCTATTGATAGTTAAGTTCATCGGTAACTAACTTCGATGAGTTTCCATGTGCTGTGAGATAAAATTCGGGATTCGAATGCCGATATATAGTATACTGTATTCCTCTCTAGTTATCGCGGGTACACAGAACTTGAGTGAAACGCGTTGGTGCAATCCCACGACCTTCTCTCAGTTGGTCAACGTAGTTACGCAAGGGGGCCAGTACCCAACTGTGAGTTGGAGTTTTCCTTCATCTACCTATACCTCGCCTTACTAATATCACTATGACAGGCATATTTTTCTACCCCATAAATAAAATAATATAACTTTCGTTATCCTCCGCTTCATTCTTTTTAACCTTCAACCTACACAAGGCTCTTTATCGATGCAAACTAGAATAGTTCAGGACTACGGCATACCCAAGGCCTGCCATTTTCGAAGGCGCACAAAGGCCGATATATGATTGGATACTTCATTTACGGCAATCTCTTAAGAGTTCGAGGTCTGGGGTTTGCTGGATGAGCTGTGACTAATACGACCAGGACTCCTATTCGACTTCCTGATTTAAGACCTTTTCATCCCGGGAACTTTAATGATAGCATGATTATTATTTGGGATATGCGGCGCCAATCATCGAAACGCTGTCTCCTAGTAGGAAATTAGGAATATAGCATTCTTATTTGGCTAGCCCGCGTTATGCCTGCTTTACAACCTTGCTTCCCTGGCTTTCTTGCTTCTTTGGTTTTACAAGTACTGTCGCATCACAGCCAGACTAATCCATCATGGATTCATGGTTCTCTGGTATCTTGAAATTGTGATAGTAATGCGCTGGCTGGTGTTCTCTGAGGTTGCTGAGGTCTCTTACTTTGGACATGCTTCTCAGCAATCACTCTCTCTTTATACTTTCAAACCCCGGGCTTCGAGTATATTCTCCTGCTAGAAGTTTTCAGCTGGATTTTTATCTTGTCAGTATAACTCTCATTACTCCTCGTTGATAGCCCGATATGTTTGTATGCCTCCTTCCCTGAGCAAATTTTCAATAAAAAGTGTAATATAATAGATCAACGAATATGAAGAAAAGGGGAGAAGCCATCTACGAAGATAAATATCAGCATTGTACAGTACGCCTGTTTGGTACTAAACCGTTTCCTGTGCCATATTAACATATCCTGGGTCCAAGGTAATCCATTACCCTCATCATGACGTATATAGGCAAGATGCGTAGGGAGATATCGTTAATACCTAGATCACAGGAGCGGGGAAGTGAGGTGGGGTAAGGTAGGTAGGGGGGGGTGGGTTCATCATGTGATTAATGATCAATGGTAGGACCTTGAGCCAGGACAAGAAGCGGAGCGAGGAGAACAGTAATAGCGACTAAACGCATGATTTCGAGTAGTATTGTTCGTTGCTTGGATTTGAATTGGGGGAGTTAAATAGATGAATTAAAGAAGTTCAAGAGTAGTATATACACCTCAATGTCCTCTCTGTCACCATCATAAACCTGCTTATACCATCCAAACCTCTATACCCTTTAATAAATACTCTCGTATACATAGGTAGACACAATAACCATGCGCAACAAAACCACTGAGACCAATAAAACAACCTGAGAGCTTAATCCAGACGAACTCAAACATTTATCAAAGAGAGACGTGCACTTACCCAAAGAAACTGCCTATCTCGATATGACACGACACCGCTATAAGAACAGAGCTCTAGTTTTATTTGAGATTCAATTGTTTTGTCGATGAGTACCTAAGGTATCTACAGTCATGTATATCTAGAAGATGATGACTGTGTATAGACTCTTATACAGTATGCACATAGCACGCAATTGTACCTAGCTATGGACGTCAGATTTAAGCTTATTCCAACTACATCCAGCCTGTCTAATTGGATGATGCCGGAGTAGATGTATGAGAGGAGACTTTGGGTCGGCATTTGATCTCTTCTCTTACTGGGTTATAGACAACAAAGAGCGTATATTGTAGGTTCAAGCAACTAATCACTGTCATCGTGTTGCTCTGCACTGTATACCTTGGTCATCAGATGCATGACGGCACTTGGGATCATATAGTTGTCGACACTACGACTGACAATCTGTAATTCAAGTAGAAGTCAGCTTAAGACTCCCTAGCTAGCTCTCAATCTCCCTAATCTCCTTGATCATAAAGGAGGAATTCCACCAGGGGGCTGCTCATATCCATTCATTACCCCAGGTGCTATCGACCGAATCCTCATCAGAAACTGTGCATTTTCAGAATCCAATACCAACGTACAAATACAAACAAATGGTGCAATCGCTCACACATTCTCTTTTCTTCCCTGAAAATCCTACAAATCACCGACCCAGGCTGCTTTTATGCCGCATCCCAACCCAAGAAAAAAAAGAACTCCACCGCAAAGCCATATCAAGGGCTAGCCAAACTCCAGCGCCATCCCGCCCAAACCCAACTAAAAGCTCCTAATTGCGTAGTAGGCTCCCGGCCCTGCCGAAGCCCAACCATTTCCTACCTCCGGTCTTGGTCTCCTCCGCATTACCGGGCGCGACATCTACACTTCCCTTCCGAGGACGAGTCTTTCCCTCATTTGTTTCAACGCTGGTACCATCAACCCCAAATGCACTATGCCTCCTCGTAGCATGGTTCGGCATACCTGTGCCAGCAGAGCTCGGCCTACACGAAGAGACCGTGTTATTTCGACTGCGCCTAATTGGAGGTGGTGTCGCACTAGCTTGTTCGTCTCTGTCAACCCAGGTCTGTGTCCTGCCACTTACTTTCGGCTTCTGTTGCTGGGAGGTTGCTGGTGCGGGACTGGTTTCCGCGCGACCAAAGAGACGATTCGCAAAACGGTTCTTCTTCGGCTCCTGCTTTGGAGGTTCTTGTTTTGGAGCCGCGGGTGAATTTCCAGGTGAGGCACCTGATGTGTGGGTGAGGCTATACCTGCGGATTTGGGTTGTAGCACTCAGTGATGAGCGGCGGTTGGGGGGTGCGGGTCTGGGCGACGCATCGAGTGGATTGGTCACGTTTTGGTTGTTGCCATTGCGCTGCACGGCACGTCTAACTGGATCATCGCTCCTTGGATGATCAGCCATGCTCGAGTGACGGAGCCTTTCATAACGAGCAGCGACATGAGAAGGTAGAACCGGTTCATGGTTGAACATCATATCGCGACCCCAAGGATCATCACGGTCATCGCTGGCGAATGTAAAGAGATCTGGTGTCATGACTCGCCTCGGACGATGGAAATCTTGTGTTGCAAAGGTACTAGCAGTGCTAGATATATCGTCCCCATGTGTCTCCGTATCCCATCCATGACCTTCACGTCTGCTTGTCACTGTCTCACCTGCACTTCGAGGTCGTGGAGAGACGGTGGAGTGGAAGGTGCTTCTGGTCGTGTCAGGAGCAGGGAAGGTTGAAGTACTATTTCGGAATGTCCCATCATCAACACGCTTCTGACACAGGGTATCATTCGAGTTCTGGCAGTGCCTCAGCGTGTTAGTGCTAATTGTATCTGGTGTTGGAGGGAGTGTCTGATGATGGTCGAAACTGGCTGTGTCCTTCAAGGATCGCCTGAGACTCTGTCTCGATTCCGATTTCTCCCTGTTCTGTTCCGGCAGTGTTTCAGAGTTAAGGTGGCTACTACTCTCCATAGACATCTTCAACTTTTCCAATCGCTGCAGCGGTGACACCAGGACGTTGTTAATTGAGAGGAACTGGCTCTTGAGGAGATCGTTTCGTCGCGAGGTAGCTGATGGAGGTTGGGTCGTTGCGGGCCTCTGATCAATCCACCTCTCCACCGACTCCGACTTGCGATGTCCCCTCTCTTTCGCATGCTCCTCAACTTCGGTGTCCAATGACAGTTGTTTGTCGTCCAGCGACTGGTACTTGTCCCCATAAACACTCAAGAAAGAACTCTCACTCAATACGCTTAACCGAGGACTGTCCAGCTCAGTAGGCGGAGCCTCCTCGGCCTCCTCGGATAGCTTGGGCAGGGCAGCATCGCTGTAGCTAGAAAGGTACAGGCTCCTCAAAGCTTCCGCGCCCTCGCTCTTCTCTGACAAGAACGACGGCATCCTCGCCATAGCGCTACTGATCTGCGATCGAGAAGGCGCGGGCGAGCTAAGTTGTTCTTCCTGACTCGCGCGCGAGTAAGACGACTCGTATTGTGTATCAAAGGCCTGCACGACCCCTCTCTCGTGCATCAACCTCTCCACCTTCTCCTCGAGGTTGACAATGATGCTGACGGCCTCCTCCACGGCTTGATCTCTCTTTTCCAACTCTGCCAGCAATTGATCATTGATCTCCTGTAACTCTGCTTGTTCTTCGAGACGTCTCTCCGCTGCCTCCAGTCGCGCTTCGAGGGCCAGTTGACGTTCCCGACGATGGTGTAGTTCGAGTTTGAGGTTGAAGTTTTGTTTGGTCAGCGTAGACACATGCTTGTAAAATATTAGTATTCATCGCAGAGCACAGCCAGATTGAGCAACTGACCTCTTCGATCTGCTTCACCCCCATGCTCAGTCCCTTGCCCGCACCACTTGAGTTTGGCCGCCTCTCCTCCCTGCCCTTCAATGGTGAACTCTGGGTTGACCGCACCGGCGTGCCAACGCTCTCCCTCCTCGCCTTGGCGCTCTCGACCTTCCTCTCCCTCAACCTCTCTTGTAGCAGACTGGGGCCGGAAGTACCTCTGACTGATGGGTTCCGCGGCAGATTCACTGACGAGCTGTTACTGCTCGAACTAGGGGTCATTCTGGTGCGGCTCGATGCACTTGATTCGGGGCGGGGAGGCAAATGGCGGACTCTCCGGGTGGAGGGTAGGTGGCTGTCGTCCATGTTGTTTCTTTCTCTGTGGAGGATGTGGGATTGGCGTAGTGTATGGTATTGTATTGTATGAGCAGGGAGATGCAGGACGAGGGTGGATGACTTGATGGATGTGCGAATGAGCGAAGGTGAGGAAGATGGTGAAGCTGGTGAAGCTTGATGCTGCTATGGGAAGCGGTGAGAGGGGAGGGCGGCGAGAAGGCGAGAAGGCGAAGAGAAAAGGAGTGAAGGGGAGAGAAGCGCGGTCATCTGGATGTGGATATGGATGGGGATGGGATATGAAGGAGTTGAATTAAGGTGACGGATTTGTGCTGTGCTGTGCTGTGCTGCGATGTGCTGTGCTTTCTCACATTGTGCAAGGCGGGCACGCAGGGGATTGAGCGGCGGCAGGCGCGACTCTTTGTTTTGTTTTTGGTTGCGGGAGAGCAGGACGAGACGGGAAGGGGCAATGGATAGAGAGCAGAGGAGTGCCAGGAGAGGAAAGAGAGGAAAGAGAGGAGGGACAACACAAATACAGAGAGACGATGGAGGAGAGAGCGGGAGAGAGGGGAGAGTTGACAGAGAAAAGGGGAGAACATTCACACATCACAGATCGATCTGCCCACCCCGGTCAACCACTGCACAACGCCCGTCCAATCAGCCGCATCATCCCGCAGTAGCCGTGTGCCCACCAGTGACAACAACCGTCTTCGAAAACATCAAAAACAAAATCGCTGAAAAGGGGTTTGTTGTCTGTGTCACAATTGTGGTGATACGCCCGCTCATTGGCTGGGACCCATGCCCTACCCCAGATCAGGCATGGCGGTCGTTCGCTTGCGGCCCTGGCCGGCTTTAGCGGCTCTTGTATTGCGCTTGCCCAGATTGGCGCTTCTTGCTTTGGCTAATCGCCCCACCGGCTAACCACATATGGCTACTCCCTCAGCATGCCTGTTGATACCGGAGCCGCGTTCCTGGAGTAATGCCTTAGGGGGAGCCTGTGCACCCACATAGCGCTCCACGTGATACCGCCGTTGCCAGAGTGAGAGTGATTGATGTTCTGTTGCTCCAGCTATCACGAGAAGAAGTACGTCTTGTGTAGGATGTACAGGAATCTTGTAGACCCATGCTCCGCCGATATATACAGATATAGGGTCCCATGACAATATACGGAGTAGATATCGACCTGCTTTGTACAATTTACTTTATACAGATATTCTCCAACGGACTGCGGACTGCATCTACAACCTGGCAACCCTTCCTGGATATGTCGAGAGCCCAAATCTCTACAAATAAGTCCTTTCCAATTTCCTGGGCAGATTGAGGTGGCCCCGCTCCTCCCAGATCACAGAGACATGGCTCTATACCATGGCCGGGGTTTCGTGTCTACCTCCTCCCCCCCCCCCCCCGCCCCCCCGGAGGAACATCCTATCTCGTGAATCTTTCAAGATATAATAGCTAACCATCTCTATGGAATAACCCTGCTCCCTCCCGTCCGGTCAAGAACAAAGAGGAATATACATCCTTTGAACATTATCAATAAGCACTCTTGTTACCCCATAAATCTTTCCAGAATTCCTTGAACCCATACAGCGGTTTCTTATCATCATACACAACGGCCTTCTTAGCAGCAAATGCTTCAAACATGCCGCCAGATCTGTCGCCAGATCTGTCGCCAGTCTTCCCCACCAGGTCTTTGGCCGGTCGAGCTGCTCGTTCTTTGATGGCCTCTGAAAGCTCTGGCGCAACATCTGCATAGCAGGATTGCAATTCCCGCTCGAGGGAGAAGTAAGGCTTCTTAGCCAGATCGGGTGCCATGAGATTGTAGGTTCGAGTAAGGTTGTTGAGATTATTAACTGCAAGCTGGAGATATGACATTTCCGCCGCCTCCCACTCCGGCAGCCGAAATGGTGCGGGTAGAGGAGTTGCTGTAGAAGTTGGCTCTTCTTGCGAGGTTTCCCTACTTGCTGTGGATGGCGACTCTTCTTGCGGAGTGTCCCTAATCGTCTCTGTGATCGTAATCTCCCCGTCGTCTGTCGTCACCGAAACCTGACCTTCTGGAGAATCGCTGGGCGGTGACACCTCCTGAATGATCTTGACCATCACCGGATCATCCGTAGCATTCGTAGGCACGGAAACCTGCTCCACCGGTCTCTTCTTCGGATTGTGAACCCGCTCGGACTCAGCATATCGTTCAGCCATTCGCATTTGGTCTTGCAGACTCCCACCCCGACTCGCAATCGTTCTTGCGGCATGCCGTTTCCAATCATTCCGCAACCTGGCCCGGAAAACATTCGCTGCTTTCACAAGCTCCTGCTGCTTCTCAATCCACGGTGGCACGATGTCTTGACGTTGGATCATCTTATTCATAATATACTCCGTGGTATTGATGAAAGGATTATCGGCCCTAGGATCCCTTTCGATAGCTTTGCCTCGAGGGATGTTCTGCGATGCATTAGTAATGCCCTTAAACCTCCTACTATTAACATACCTTGAACTGTCCTCTTGCAATGGCATCCTCGATCCTCTCATTCGCCAAAGAAGCCAATCCTCTGAATGAAGTTGGCATCGGCCTCGCCCCTGGTGTAAACCTTTCCTTCAACTCCTTCCTCAGCTCTTCCCTCTCCTTGTCCGTCATCGGCGCATCCTTCGAGGTGGCGTATAGAGAAGTCTTGTCCCTCGCATTCGCCAGTCTCTCTCCCGGTCGAACTTTCGGCCGTGGCTGCAGACGCAAATCTACAATAGGGCTCGGAATCTTCGCAGGACCTCGCATTCCGGGTTTCAAAGGTTTCCGTGCATCATCAAGCATTCGCAGAACCGCATCTTCCGTACTCTCCTCCCCATCCCAAGCTTGTCCAGTAGCGATTTCTCGTGAACCTCGGCCCACATTCGAAGTCATACCAGCCTCTGCGAATGCTGTTGCGTACTCCGATCGAAATTTCGCCGCTTCTACCTTCTCCAAAAGCTTATTTTTCAGCTCTTCCGAGAATCCGGCTTCTTCCACAGCTTTTCTGCCAGCTCTCCCTCCTTCGAGAAGTGCATCTTCTGTCGCCTCCGCGAGTCGTCTTGACATCGCTCCTCGTTCGGGTTCATTATCATGGCTTGATTCTGGAGAGGATTTCGGAGATTGCTCTAGTACTTTTGCTTCAACTGTTGACTGATCCTCCTTCTCTTCTACCTTCGCCGCGAGCGAGTAGAGAGGCGAAACGGAGAATCTCCGTATCCTTGTCTTTGGAACGATTGAAGATGCATTACGTCGCTGGGGAGCTCGCAGGTGGCGAGCACATGTGTATGGAACCTGAGATTTGATTCCGGGCATATAGAAGGAAAACGCTGATGGTTGCGGGGTTCCAAAAGATGCGTTGTGGACGGAAGATGTTGGAGATAATCGCCGGTTCGCTTATCGCTGCGGGCTGAAGGCTGAAGCCAATAAGCGAGCCGACGATTACTGTACATTGCCGATCCGCTCTGCACCGTGCAGTACAATTCCAACCGAAGCTGCTTGGTTGTTACGCGCGAGAACTCGTCCTCAGATCATTTCTATAAAGCGACCTCTTAGTCGAAACTGATGAGCCAGTGCAGCTGACCACTATGACCGGCGTAAATCATGGACCGGAGATCAAAGCAAGGCGGCCACATCATAAGAGCAGATCGGGCTGTTTTAACTGCAAACGGAGGAAAGTAAAGGTATGTACGAGGTCGTGGCGATGTGTAAACACATAATCGATTCTACGACATGCAAGCACAGTGGTAGATTTTCCCTTCCGTGCTCGCGGCATCTTTCATTCCTCACTTTCACTGATCGATCCCAAGTGCGATGAGAGTAAACCAGTGTGCAAGAAGTGTGAGATTCATGGCCAGGCATGCTCATATCTTCAAACCCACCCTCTCAAGAGAGGGCCGCCAACCGTGGCCTCCATGCTAGCAACACCAAGTCCAACGACAGCATCAGATCCATCGTATTCGATGTCCCCCGTTGCTCTTCCAGCAAATTTCACAATGCTAGATCTCGAGCTCCTCCATTTCTGGACGACCCAGAGCATAGCCTCATTCGTCGACTTCCCTTCCTGCATCAATCTCTTTCAGACCACGGTCGTGGAATTAGGCTTCTCTCATCCCTTTCTGATGCATGAAATCCTCTCCCTTGCAGCTCTCCACCTCTCGAATTTGAGACCCGATAAAGCGTCAATATATCGGCACGCATCAGACACCCATTTCGCCACCGGCCTCTCCTTATTTCAACCAGCAATCAGAAATCTCTCTGACGAAAACTGCCACGCGTGCTATGCCTTCTCAACGATGGTGTTCACGCACGCGTGGGCATCACAAGATCCCGATAAGCCATCAGCGATCTTCTTCGTCCCGTCTTCTTCCACCCCTCAAGATCTTGATGTCGTGCACGTGCAATGGGTGAAGCTGCATCGAGGCTCCCACGAGATCCTGCAGAAACGCTCTGCTTTGCTTAGAGAGGGACCGTTGGAACCTCTCTTCACGCCCTGGAAAGGACTTGATCGCAACGGCCCGCATCCCTTACCTGCAGTCGAAGAAGAACAGCTCTCTGCGCTGTCTGCGCTTGCCGCGGCGTCGTCTCTGTCGGCCGAACAGAAACTCACGCTCAATGAGATGTTGCAGAAAGTGAGGAGGGTCTTTTCCATCTTGGCTTACAATCCGAAAATTAGTCAGCTTAGCGCAGTGATGAGTTGGTTTAGCATGCTCTCTGAGGACTATTTGAAGATGCTGGAAGAGAAGATCCCAGAGGCTTTGTTGATTGTGGTGTTCTACTGCGTGGCGCTGAAGAGAGCCGAACATATGTGGTGGGTGAAGGGAAAGGGCGAGAACCTGTTAAGGACGGTCATGGGTGAGTTGGGTTCGGGATGGGAGACGTGGACTGATTGGCCCGTGGAGCAGGTTCTGGGAGTCGGGGGTGAGAGGCGTTTTTTTGGGATCGAAAAGTAACTTGCATTGGGAAACATTGGCTCGAGATAGAAATGCACTCGAGCAGCAGACAACATGGGCGTAGGCGTTAATTAGCGGGAAAATATTTGTGGGAAATTAACTCAGATGCTTTAATTTGTATAATATAGGGACGGCATAATTGATGTCTGAATCCATCAATTACCTTAGTCAAGTATACGGTCTACGTAATCACAATATTGATAGCAACAAAATTCCAAGGTATAAGGCACCATCCAATGCTTTAAAGTCTTCACTGAAAATCGAAGATAAAATCTAATAAACTAAGGTACTTGAATACAAGAGTGTTTGTCAATTAAGGTAAGGTACCTCCTACTTCTACGGCTTCTATTCAATTCAAATACCCTGGGCACCTGGGAAGTGCCGGGGTTTGCGATATGCAACAAAGCATTTTAACTTGAGACATATTTCACTTCCAATAATCACTCCCGTACTTGGATTTTTCAGTTTGGCTAGGACAAACTAGGTAACCGTAGCCAAAACTGCGATATGCAACAGAATTTTGGAGTAAGCCTAAGACGGATTTAGATAGGTAGTTCTAACACATCAATTTACCCAAGGTACCTATAGGTACCGGCCTTGGAAGTAAAAGTTATAATCATGTCGGTAAGTCTTCTTGGTCAGTAGCCGAAAATAGGTAGCTGACCCCCCTGAATTTCCAGAGATTTCTACTCCGTACTTGCGGAAGTTGGCAGCAGGTACGAAACAGACGTCACTAAGGACACTTCATTTCATTGAAGAGCTGCTGGCCTCAGACTACTGCCGGCATCAGATCTGAGACAAATAGCAAGCTTCTGAATAGAACGATCGTAGCTTTTCCTGTTTGCAACACATATCACTAGAAAGCAAGGGGAAACCAGCCAGATTCCGTGAAACCCCATATCAGACAATGTTGAAGCATTGGGTATCGTACAGCCCTGACCGCTATGATTCTCATTCCCACCGCAACCAAATAACGCCCTCAAGAAATGACTATCGACTTGATATCACCCAGCAGCCTCCTTAACCTTCCCGTCCGTGACTGGCGGCTCATCAATAAACTGTGGCACCTCATCAACCATAAAGCTCGGGGTACTCTCGGTACCCAAATTCTCATACTCGAGCTCTTCGCCCAGGGCCTCCAACTCGGCATCCAATTCTGCCTCATCCACATCCTCAGGAATATCATAGCTGCGACTTATACTCTCCTGTATATCGTTCCCAATATCCATCAGGTCGGCCATTTCATCCTGCATGCGCTCAATCTTATCTATGTTAATCTTCCCATACTGTTGTTTCAGCGCCTTATTCGTTGACTTCATGGCATCCACGGTCGTCATGACGTTCTTCAGGTTATCTTGCATCATGCCCGCTTGTTCCATATTCCAGGACTGTTGCTGTAGCTGATCTCGCTGGGCTTCGTACATTTTGCGGCGTTGCAGGACCTTTAGGGCCTTTTGCTTGATGGCGGTTTTGCCAGGGCCATCGCGCATCTTGGAGAGCTTGGTCTGGTAGGAGGTAAGTTCGGCATTGATGCTGGCGAGTTTGACGTCGATTGATTCTATGCGTGCATCGACCTGGGGGTTCGTTAGCTGTGGCTCGGGAAAAGAGGGTGGTGGAGGGTGGGGTGGAACGAACATTGGAGATGGCGGAGTTGAGGGTTGGTTTTGGTGCTGAGCTCTTGGCCCCGAATAGACGGTTCATTTTCGGATAGAGTAGACGTGGATTGTAGAAGGTCGACTGGTTATATTCTTGGGAAAAGCAGGGTCGAGACTTGGCCGTGTGGTAGCTGTCGCAAGGAGGGGTATGTCTGGTTGGTGAAGCAACGCAACTGTTTCTCCTCTGCTGCCCTTTGTATCCTTCTCTAGGTCGCAGATGGATGGTATAGATTTGACAAGACGCTGACAGTGACTGTCGTACTGCGGTGCTTGACAAGAACCTTATGCTACCTATACAGAGGTAAGGTGGGTAAGATAGTCCGCCTCAACTAGTGGTAAGACATTCGTCATTGGCCCCGGAAAGTCCCAGCCTTGGTGCCTCAGGAACAACCCCCGTCTCGGCTAGGCATCACGTGGCAAAGAGAAACACATCTCAGCAATGAATGGCTCTTCCGCCGGATTATTGATTGAGACGTTGACCGGATCCATGCACGACGTGGCAGCAGATCCGTCGTACTTGGTCCTCTTCTGATGCCGCGATATAATCCTTTCTGTTCTGTTCTTTTGCTTCTCCCTTGAGAGAGACACCATCCCTTTCCACACCCCGTCGCTGACGCTGAAGCTGACGAAAGAGGACGTCTAATCATCTAACGCGGGCTCTTCCTCCGGCCATTCCTACACCAAGCGCAACCCTCGAACCCACACAAACCACCCTCTCCGTCCTGTCGCCCGCACACCGTCGAGCTTCGTGCACCGTTGTACTTCTATTTCTCTTCTTCTTGTTTCTTTGATACCCCGGCCTTTCCACCTTTCGGTCCCTCCCAGTTCTCACTTCTAATCAATCCTCCTTCGCCCGCCTCAGAGCCGAAGTGGCGCGATCAACAACCCAGTCAGTCATCCTAATTCCTGGCCCAAATCGAGCTCCTCTGTACAATACCCATTGCTCCCCTCACGTCTTTTCTCTGTATGGCCCCCCCTCCCCCGCACTGCGGTCTTGACATGGAGAAGAAGACTCAGTACAGGGCTGAGCGCGGGTCTGATCACACACGCCAATCTACCACAATGAGCTTCAGCCGCTGACCCACTTCCTAAATAAAACACACCGCTAACAAACATCTCATCAGCCTACGTGCGATCAAAGCCCTTCCTTACGATTCACGATACCAATATAGAGACAACTACGAAATACAAGGCGTCTGTTTTCAGGGAAGGCTTAATTCTTCGCCTCTGTTATCGATATCCTATCTACTCGCATGAGCAACTTCCAGACCCAACCTGTCCGAATTCACGATTTCCCTCTACATCTACCACCCTCCTCTAGGTGGCAGACGAGCGCTGTCACATAAGTCAAGATGTTTTGGCGGTTTGGCGGATACGCCAACATCTCCACGATTGATACCCTTCTCGACAAGGTCGACGTCACCCTCGAAGAACTGTTAGACGAGAGTGATTTGATACAGGAACTGAAGCAGCACAATACCAAACTCATCGAATACCTGCGAGAAGACAAGATCTTGGAGAGGTTGCTGGAGTACGTTGTAGCCCCGAAGATTGAAACTACTGTTACGTCAGAGGAGGCCGAGGAGAAGCCGGAATCCGAGGAATCAAAGGGCAAAGCGCGATCCTTCTCAAGATCTCGAGACTCACCAGAGGACGACGAAGACGAGAAGGAGAAGAAACGCAGCCGATATGCATACATTGCGGCCGAGATCCTCTCATCGGACAATTGGTCAATATGCGAGGCTTTGATGGAGAACGTGCCGCTGTTGCGCAAATTTTGGGACTTCTTAAAGCTTCCTCCACCATTGGATCCATTACAGGCAAGCTATTTTACGAAAGTTAACGAGTCTCTTCTGGACAAGAAGACGGAGGAGATGTTGGATCTTTTTAAGTCACTTGATGG
This sequence comes from Amorphotheca resinae ATCC 22711, assembly GCF_003019875.1. Classification (NCBI taxonomy): domain Eukaryota; kingdom Fungi; phylum Ascomycota; class Leotiomycetes; order Helotiales; family Amorphothecaceae; genus Amorphotheca; species Amorphotheca resinae. The sequence goes on from NW_020194472.1 coordinate 105,869, forward strand.
GGCAGTGAAGAATATGCTGCAGCATGTCGACTCTCCCATGGTAATGGACTTGCTTCTGAAGATCATCAGTCTGGAGAAAGTAGAAGGTGGCCAGGGAATAGTTGATGTATGATTGAATGCCTCGCGATGATACTTATTGCTAACATGTTCCAGTGGCTTCACTCGCAGGACTTGATGCCAATTCTCCTCTCCTTCCTCTCATCAGAGCATTCTTGGGCGACACAAACCTCCGCAGGGGACTTCTTAAAAGCCATCATTACTATTTCAGCCAACGCATCACAAAACGAGCAATCATGCATAGGACCAAATGAGCTCACCAGGCAACTCGTGTCACAACCCTGTGTTGAGAAGCTTATTGCCGATATGTTGAAGGGTGGAAATCCTTTGACCGTTGGAGTTGGAATTGTGATTGAAGTTATCCGGAAAAATAACTCTGATTATGACCCAGATGTTGGGGCTGAAGTGAATTCGCCTCCATCAAGTAGGGATCCCATCTACCTCGGAACGCTTTTGCGAATGTTCGCTCAGCGAGTCCCGGATTTCATGGATCTCATCCTCAGTCCGAACCACACCATTGGTGGAGGAGATGATGGTCCCACGACGATAAGGAGAAAGGAATTGTCATCTGCATTCGGGGGTAGGATTGAACCTCTTGGATTCGATAGATTCAAGACGTGCGAGCTGATGGCCGAGCTTCTCCATTGCAGTAATATGGGACTCCTAAACGAAATCGGCAGCGAGGAATTTGTCAAGGCTCGAGACCTGGAACGCGAGAGGTTGAGGACTGAAGGCAAGCTTGGCGTCTCTTACAACCATCTAGGTGCTTCGGAGGAAGACCTTACCATGAAATTACCAACACAAGCTCGACTAGGGTCATTCGATGGGCCGCGAAAGCTTGAGGTTCAAAATGCTTCAGACGACGATGGGTTCGAGGAAGTTACCCATTCTGCTGATCTGGGCGATGAAGATAAGGATGATTTTGACGAAAAGCCAGGCGAGGAGAATATGCTCACCTCTGACAAGCGAACACCACTTTCTTTTCTCGACAAGGACGACGACGAATTTGTTGATGAACCCTTGAGCTCGCCCAGACTTAAAAATGTCGAGCTGGATCAGCCGCCTCAAGCGCTTGAGCCTGAGTTAATGGTACAACCACTCTCACCTACCAAGGAGCTCTCTCAAAAGGTAGACTCGCTTGGATTGAAAGAAGAGGATACACACATGGCTTCTCCCCCACCATCTGTCGACGGCCAAACGGCCAATAGCGAGTCCTTCGCAGGTGACTCTAGCAAAATCTCGCCAGAGTCAAAGGAATCGGCTGATAGCCCTTCTCAAAACGAACAAGCCAAGGCCGCAGAGCACGAGGCTGCAACTTCTGAGCGAATTCCATCGGAGGACTTGGCATTGCTTCCACACCCAGAAGACAAACCAGCGCCATTGTTTGCCAAGAAGAGCCCATCAACAGAAACTACAGAACCGCAACCAGCGGAATCAAATATAAACGCAGGGAATCTAGACACCACAATGGGAGAGGCGGGTGATATCTCCAATTCAGTCGTGATGGGAAACGAAGAGGATCATCAGCAATCTTCGAGCGAGGAACCAATCACCCCAGTGGTGGGAGACTTTCTTAAGATGCAATTTGTGGAGCATAAGGTGGTGCCAACTATTCTAGTAAGTGATAGCCCTCTTCATCGCCAACTTCTCTGACCATCTTCAGGACTTTTTCTTCCGATTTCCTTGGAATAACTTCCTACATAATGTCGTCTATGACGTTGTACAACAAGTATTCAATGGCCCTATGGACCGTGGCTTTAATCGTATGCTGGCTATCGATCTGTTCGAGACCGGTAATATCACAATGCGGATTGTTGATGGGCAAAAGAAGAGCGATGAAGCACAAGAGAAGAATAAGATGCGTCTTGGTTACATGGGGCACCTGACACTCATTGCAGAAGAAGTGGTCAAATTTACTGAACGGCACCCCCCAGAGCTTCTCTCTGAATCGGTACTAGAGAAAGTCATGAATGGCGAGTGGATAACATATGTGGAGGTCACCCTTGCTGAAACCCGCGAACGAGACAACGCAATTCTTGGAGGAGTAAGACCAGACATGGCTGTCGGCCCACGACAAGCTGTCATGAATGCTGTCAACGCAGCCAGTGGTTTTGGCGGGGCTTCTTCGGCCCTGGCAGACGCGGGTCTCAACGGATCAGCAGTCCTCGATAGCATCGACATGGCAAATGGCAACGGTAACACGGGAAGCTTCACTCTATCTAGCGGGGCACTGTTAAGTGGCTTTGGAAGCTCGAGTGACGAAGAAGATGACGAGATGGATGAAGATAATGATGAGGAGGGAAATCGGAATTCTGGCGCGGCTGAAGTGGGTCATTCTGTTCCTCCAGCTCCCAATCTTGACAAGTTCGACGACGAAGAAGTCGATTTCGAGTACTTGGAGCAACTTGATCGCGAGACCCCCTTATTTCCCGAGGGCGGAGTCCACAATCAGTGATCATGCTACCATTATTCTTTTCCTGTATATTATTTCATGGATTGACCGGCTGGCATCACGCCATTTGCTTCGGGTCATCATGTCAATATCGGGAGATGGGTTCAAGTTTAAGATTTGAAGACGTCCTTCCTTTTTGTGACTTGATTGCTGGAGATGAGCGGTGTCTTTCCTACTTGTGCTTTTCTGTTATAATACCTTCCAGGACCTCTCACAATGTGTGATCTCGGACAATGATTTACATAAACATCGACTAACACTGACGATCTAGTTCTCGCGGTACATCTCCACACCGTCTACCACAACCGCCACTTCATCTACGGATCTCGAGCCACCCTCCGCGCCACCGCCGCCTCCCCCGCTCAATATTCCGCCCTCGCGCGCACGTCGCCAACTCGCTGCACGCCTTGCATTACATAGCAAGCAGAACTCCGAAAACAACACGTCAAATGCAGAGCAGGAAGATAGGTCGGACCACAGGAAAGATCTGAATCCCTTTACGATTGACGAGGATGATGATTCCGATGCGGAGGGAGATTTCACGGTTGGGGAATTCGAGGCCGATGAGGAAAGGAGGGGAAAGTTGGCCGTAGGGGCAAGTTTATTTGGAGATGAACAAACTCCGTTGGAAGGTGAAGCGGGAAGAAATGTGGGTAGCTCTTTCGGCAGTTCTATTGTCGGATTTTCTCCATCTTCAACGTCCGTTTTAGGAAGAGGGAGGGCTGCATTCCCGTCGTTGTGGCCATTTGGGGGCTCCTCCCCTCGACGTAACAACAATGGGGAGGAGTGGGATGCAGGGTTTGAAAGCAGGAGCGGCGATTGGGACCATTTCAGAGGTGCAAGTGCTAATGATGAGCAGAGCTCGGACGAGGATTCAGATGAGGAGTTTGGGTCGGATGGACGGCAGGCAAAGGAGAGTAAGAGGTTGAACAGCACAACAGAAGCGAAGAGAAGAACAAGTTTAGAGGACGATGATGAGGAGGAGGTTGTCCATGTAGGGATTGCGGAAGGGCATGAAAGGGGCGTTGGGGAGAAAACGGGGGAGGGGGATGATGAGGAGTTAGTGGAGATCCGGCATACCGAGATGCAAGGGGTCGAAGGGGTGCAGAAGTAGGTGGGGGGCCTTAGTGTATGATATCATGGGGCTGGTGTTGAGAAGGGTTTCCTGTACAGTAGTAACATACGTTTTAAGAAGATTTGTGCAACAGATCTCGGTTTGTGATGTCTGCCTTTGGTTCGTCCGATTGCTACTTGAAGTCACAACTAGCAAGAGATAAACGTCCTATGTTCCACGCACTCCTCTTCTCGTTGGTGCCCGTCCTTGGCTCTACTCTTATCTAGGTATCTTCGACATACTAATCATTTTCCACTCTACCAGCAAGTAATTGACCATCGTACAAGAGTGTTCCTCTTTCCTAGGCTCCCCAGAACCAAGCAGACTCATAAATCAAGATATATATATATACTACTATACATGAGGTGCTCATGATGTCCCTTTTTCCAGCCATGAATGCAAGTTTGCTGTTACCTTTAACGCCCCTTTTCCCTCCTTTTAAAGTCCATCATGGCGTTATTCACTCATTATAGTATCGGTCTGTGTATAATTGCCAAGATCAAGTCCAGTCGTGCTTCACCCTCCAAGCATCATCCGGTTTCAAGCCCATAGCCACGATATCACAATCGCGATGTCCCCATTTCTCTCTAAAGACTGCGCGACCATGCTCGATAGTCATCTGGATAGCTTGCTCGAAGCCCGCGCTATCCCTATAGAACGGGTCTCCCTTCCCGCCCATCTGTCTCCCTTGCCATGTATTCCTGCCTCTGCGATTCTCGCCCTTCGATCCTTACATACGGTCCAGTACGTTCGTTAGATGAGCGAAGTTGGCGGAACCAACATGGTCTTCTTCCCATCCCACGTCCAGATCCCGAACCTTGCGCTCCCCTAGTCCTGCTTTCGCCATCTCCATCTCACTCTTGGCAATAGACTCCAGGACTTCTTCTAGCCTATTTGGATCATGGAAGCTCGCTTCCGGGACCTTGAGGTCGTTTGGCCCTTTCGTCTTTCTGTATAGGACGAGGAGATCATCGAGGGAGCTCGCTACGTCGTATATGAGACCCGCGGGCTTCTCCTCTATGCTGAAACCCGCCATTTCTAACCGCGCATGCATATCGCAGTCTGTCATGTAGAAGGGGATCTGGGTATCCCAGGCACCGACCTCGAGGAAGGATGCGACGTTCACGAGGGCCAGGCGGTCATAGGAGAAGAAGCGCGTTGCCCAGCGTAGTGGCCCTCCCGTCTCTGGGTCCTTTGCTTGGAGCACCTCGTGCAGGGCATCTAGACAATAGTCGTAGACTGACTTGTAGTCGGTGTAGTTGGTGCGCGGATCGGTGAGGTCCAGGTCTGGGTTTTCCTCTCGATACTTGGATTCGTAGGAGAGGACGACGAGGTCCATGTGGGACCAGAAATAGAAGGGGTATTTCTCGACGGTCGCGGTCCAGAGGTAGAAGTTTTGGAGCTGGGCGAAGGTGAAGAGCGTGGGTGTTATGAGGACGTTTACTCCCAGCATGTGCAGCCGCGTATGGTTGAGGAAGAAGGGGTTCTGGAGGGAGAGCTGGCCTAGCTTGTTGGCTTCCATCACGCCTGTGTTTTCCACCACGTATATATCCTCAGGAGGCCAGCCAGCCGTGATGTATGATACGACTACTTGCTGCAGGAGGCGCCAGTTCCTTGTAAATCCGATAAAGAGCGGAGTTCTCTCTGCGACGTGCGGCGCTGGCGGTCTGTTCCATCTGGGTATAGGAGGAAGCTCAGCAGCAGAGTGGGCATTCAAGGCCAGGGGGAAGTTGTCAACGATCGGAAGGGCTTTCCCTGGTGTCTCCGACTTGTAGATTGGACCTAGGCGCTTGGGTGGTTTGTGGATTAGGGTTATGGTTAGAAAAGAGGTGAAGAGTAATAGTGAGAAAGTAGCGAAGAAGATATATCGTTTGCGTAGGCTCAGCATCTTGCTTGAAATCAGAAGAGGAAATGCGAGAGGCCGGCTCACCTTCGTAAGACCGACCATGTGTGAGATAAGAAGATCTAAACAAGGCTGAATGTAGAATGAAGAAGCCAAAGTAAGAAGAAGAGTATGCAGAAAGGCAGGCTTGAGAACAGTCAAAAGCCTGCGAGGCTGCCTGGCACGCCACTGTTATGGGTTTTTGACAAGGAATTGGCATTGCCCTGTTATATCTGAGCTACACAGCCTTGTGTAGGGGTTCTACGGAACATATAACTCTGGGGATCCTTGGCAATGCTTGACTCTGGCAGTCAACAAAGGAGGATGATTGGGCTTGCATGGTGATCTACAAACAGAGCTGACCCATATTGCGCGGGGATCTCCCCACGTGCTAGGAGGAACGAAAAGGTAAGGCTATGTGGATACAAAATCGGCAGAAGAAACAACTAGAAAGGAAGAAAACGACCCGAAGGATCGATCATCGAAGGGGCAAGGAAGATTCAACTTGAATCTCCCGCGGAATGCCGCCCGCGTACTTCAACGACATGTAGATGAATATCATGATTTAGGATCTCATGGTTCACGAAGATGCGGTATAAACACGGGATACTCCGTACAGGCAAAGCACTTCTTTGCCCGAGCCGTCTGTACCGTGCCGCAAACGGCTCCAAGAATCTCTGCGATGGAGTTGGTTTTGAGTAATTGGATGCGGGGATGTTATTATTAGAGAACTTGCCCGGCAACTTGGCAGCGGGCACCGTCCCGTGGTGGGGACCGTAGGTCCCTAGGGCTACGTACAATGCTTGTTTCTTTTTCTTTTCATAGGTGACTATGAGCGTATGAAAAGAACCAAGCCTTGTAGAAAGCTCTCCGCAAACTTTACGGTGTATAGGTTCTGCTGAGTCTGCTCAACCAAAAGGGGAAACATTGAAAACATCTCGTGGTGTCCAGGGGCAGGAAAATAATTAGACCTGATCGGGAAATCTAGGTGTAGTGATAATAAACCCTGGTCTGTACGTAAAGTACTATGTACGAACGTAAGACGGCGTAATCACTGGCGAAACCCGTGAGCCGATTTGTTTCCTCTGTTTCCTAAGCCATCTTGCTCATTATGGTCCGACAGCTATCGCAATAAATAATTCAGTGTTGAATATATTAAAGGGGCTTTATGTATACTATGATAATACAACTCTCGCATGTTGCCCAAACACCGTACAATGCAGCCTACACCGAGACAGGTGCCCGAGTAACACCGTGCTATGAAATAATGCCTCCTATGTATCCGCCAGTTCCTTCCACGTAAAATGCAAGAATCATTAGTCATATGCGGAGACTATTCCTCGTTCTTCTATACCTTCTCGTCATTTTCCTCATTCGATCGGAGCAAAAAATCTGCTGGCTTCAATTAACTGCTCGTCTCCATTCGCAAAGTCCCACCCGACGATCACCGAAGTCTGGCTGCAGCAGATGATTCTCCGGGCATCAAATTGTAGCTTGAATACTCTGGCCATGTTGGCCGGTACATGATGATATGGCTGTGGCGCATGGTGCGGCGGGGCGGGCGCAGCTGGGGCAGCGGGGACCTGGGTCCCCACGTGGGCATTTGGGCCAGATAACAGGGTCGGATTTTGGACTATTGGTCCCTGCGTACTGCTGGCCGGGGCAACAGTTGCTTGGGTATGGGCCTGAGCTGATGTTGACATTGAGGCCTGGGCTTGTGTCGATGCTTGAGTGTTGGACTGGGTTCCCTGAGCAGGAGCGCCAAGCGTATTGTGGGTTGAACCAGCTCCTGTGCTGCCTGCCGATGGCAACAGCTGCTGGCCATGAATAGCCGTAGACACCACATAGTTCATGGCCTGCCGAGTTGATTCTGGCATGTTCGCGAACGCTTCTCCAAGGTACTCGTGCGAAAGAATTTGAGGGTGGACTTGCAAAGCATGCCGTAATGCAACCGGTCCTTGACTAACAGCAAGGTCAATCAAGTGGCGATAGAACGAGTCAGTTCCGGGAGCAAAAGGTGATGTGTGGGCGTTGACGTCTGGAGGACTTTGGTTTGGTGCTTGCTGTAGGGTTTCGGGTAGGGCATTTTCTGAACCTAGGCCCTGCGCTTGGGAAGGTTGAGCTAGCATATTCCTGAGAGCTGTCCTCCTCTCTGTTGCAACTCTAGACGCAACGTTTGCAGCTTCTTCTTGCCTCAAAGTGTGCTGAGCCCTCCAGACACCCTCCTTATCCCTACGCCAGATTATGATTGTCTCATCGTAAGACCCCGACACAATACGCCCAAACTTTCCACCACCTCCTCCTGGGGGTAGCTTGGCACCATATGCAGTGATATCCTCAGGCTTCCTCGAACCAGCATTCCGAGGCCGGCCTCGTTGAAAACCAGTCTGGCTGATCGCTCCTGAATCAAGCGCCTTGAAATATTCATTATCAGTTTTCTTAGCATCCTCTCTGTCCTTTTCTTCGCTATAAGGCAGATCCCCAAATCCCGCCTGGACAGTTCGGACGAGGTTCGTGTGAGCTCTGAGACTTGCAACCTCGAGGCCAGATTCTTTATCGAAAACCTTCACCTCATTGTCACTGCTTCCGCTAACGATCCGACGTCCATCGTATTGAACACAGGCGATGCCTTTGGTATGGCCGATGAAGGTCCGTCTACATACCTGTTCCGGCCAATTCCACACCTTGACGGTGCGATCGCCTGAAGCGGATACAACTTCATCGCCATGGATTTGTACAGCATTTACTGCTGCTCCATGCCCTTCCAAGCATGCTATCATGGAATAAGCCGGTCTAACGGGGAGTCCAGCCGTCGGTGCAGGGTTGAAGCCATAATTGTTCAGATATGTTGGCACCGGATTAACCCCTTGGAACGTATCTGGATATCCCAGCTCCCCAGGGTGCAGGGGTTTACGGTTGAAAACCTTGATGGTTTTGTCCTTTGAACAGGTGACTAAAACGCGCTTATCAAATCTAACATTCAAGACCGATTCTCGATGCGCTTTTCTTAAGCGCTGGATGATCTGTCCGGTGGAGAACTTCCAAAGAACTATCGTGGCATCGCTACTCCCAGAAACAATCAGGTCCTCTTCGGGGTCAGCATCGAACTGAAGGCACAGGACTGAGCCAGAGTGTCCAAGCAACGGCTGCCTTACCAGGCGCCGGGTGTCGAGATCCCATATTCGGAGAGTTCTATCCCTGCTGCCACTAACCAAGTATTTTCCGGAGTGTTGAATGGTGTAAATGCATTCTTTGTGGGCCTCCTCAGGGTGGTCTGGGTGTGGCAGTTGAAAATTGGTGTATTTCTCTGTTTCCCAATTGGCTTCTAACCGTCTCCTCTGAGAATAAAGGTACTGCCAATTCAACTTTTTCTTGTTGTCACTCCGGTCTAATACGACTAACGATGATATGCTCGATATGGGACCTGGACTCTTCGGGCGTGCTGAGCCAGCTGAAATGCGGTGGTTTGTTCGGTCTTGGAGAGGTGCTCGGGTAATCGCAGGTCTACTTGGATACTGCATGGATTTGGTGTTCTGGTATGCAGAGAGGTCTACCATATTCTCGTCATCGTCAGGCTTGGGCTGTTTTGAGATTTGCCGACTGGTTGAGGGCCCGAAGAGAGATGGCTGGTTACCCGTCGCGGTATCGATATCCACCATCTCGGAATCACCGTCTCCCAGATTTGGAAGAATACGTTGTGGTGTAGCCCTCCTCTTACGTTCGTGCTCATCGGCGATTTTCTCATCTGATCTTGACTGATCCTCGTTTAATGAAGCCTCGAACTTCTGAACCTCCGATTCAATGACCCGAAAACCTTCAAGGAGATACAACTGCTGCCATAATTTTCTGTCCAAAGCTAGCAGCATCCATTCCCGCGATGCTCGAGCTGTATTGATGAGGGATAGGGGATCGAGAAATCCGAGAATCTTCAGGCATACCTCCGGGGGGAGGTACTGGAAGAAATTTATGTAGAGACGGGGGCGAAGACGTCGAACGATCTCGCATACCTCGGACGTGGGTAGTTGGTTGATGATGCCCATAACGTATTCTACCTGAGATTAGTGACAGCGACAGTATCTGCATTCTGTTGAAGCCTACCAGTCCGTTCCGCCACGGGCATATTCTGCACCCAAGGGGGGGCGACGGCAGACCCAGAAACGGATCCAACAGTCAACGGGTCCTCGCTATAGCCCTCATCCTGCGGCGAGTGTTGGTAAGACGACATGGCTGGGGATCAGCAAGCCCGGGGGCAGCGAGTCTGTTGCAAGATGAACAAGCAACCTGGGATGAGCCAAAGCGCAGCGAAAGTGGCTCTCCCCGGCAGGACGCAACACAAGGCTGCCGGACGCTGGGAGGCAGGCAGCCAGTCAGTTCTATGGTCAAAGCAACCAAGCGACGGTGGTGAAGATCCGGGGGAAGTAGATAGATGAAGCCGCACACCTCACGCGATCACATCAATGGCAGCGAGTGATGGGGCCTGTATGACAGAGGCGTATGTTCGTGTTTGAAGGAGGCGTTGGTGGTGGTGAAGTGAAAGTGTAGCCGTTGATGTTCCTCGGGTGCGCATCTGGTCTGTCTGGCCGGCCGTATGTCAACATGACTTACCTGGCTTGCCGTACCTTACTAAGAGCGGAAACGCCGCCATGGATAAGATTAGTTAGCGCGTCGGCTGCATAGACTGCTCCTGTCTCAAAGACGACCCACGAGACAAGAGGGAGAGAGAGGGACGACTCCTGCGACAACCCACCATCCTCCACCACCATCTTTCGACTCTCGACGCTCGACTCCCGACTCTCGATCTTCAACTCCTCCTCCTCCAAACCACCTCCCCGCCGTCGAAAAGATCAATCGTATCGCGGCTCGACGGCGGTTTGAATGCCGAACCAGGCTTCCTCGCCCCCCCGTTCATGTCATCTGGCTCCGTCGCCATCTCCATGGCCCACGCCCACGGACCACTCACTCGGACAAACACTGCGCCTGTCTTCACCACCACCGTACCCGGGAGTACAAGTACTACACCCCCCACTGGTTTACGACAGACAATGAGCCATGCCTCCAGATCCTCCCAGATGTCGGGGTCGACGGCGTATACGTCCTCGTCTTCGACCTCCCTCTCCTCGATGACCAGCTCGTCAACCCTGATGCCTCCAGCCAATGGCGGAGCTGTCGTTGCGACGAATAATATCATCAATCAGCGGGCAGATGCGTCCCGGTCTCTCTATCAGATATGCGTCAATTTACGGCAGAGGTTATCTCAGGTGCCGGGATTTAGTATACATCTCAGCGATTCGGACGATGAAGACGAGGGGGAGGACATGGATCCCGTTTCGTCGCTGTGGAGGTGTTTGCGGAAGGGAACGCCCTTGATGACTATCTATAATTCTCTCCAACCGGCGGAGCCATTGCAGATGGACGAGGCAACTGCCGCGAAGAACCCCAAAAAGCCCGCATTCAAATTCGTGGAGGCCTGTTTAAGGGACTTGAAACTCCCTCCCGGTGAATGTTTTACTCTATCAGATCTGTTTGGTGATGATACGACAGGCTTCGTCAAGGTATGTGAAAATCACCGCCTTACACCTTCACAATACATCTATGGCGGTCATGGAATTTCTGTGTTCAATCTGGTCACGAATATGGCGGATTATCCACGTTTCCCTGACCAACTTTCATCTGCTAACACCTGCTTACCTAGGTCACCCAAGTTATAAACTTTGTACTCGATAATGCCGAACAGCGGGGCCTCCTTTTGACATCAGAGAAAGAAGATGTTGCGCCGACTGTGCCGGCGGGGTCTCAAATGAGCTATCGAGACCACGTCGTCCGTGAGCTCGTAGATACCGAGCGCAAATACGTCCAGGATCTCGAAAACTTACACGAGCTTAAGAAGAAAATCGAGCAGAAGGGCGTCATTCCTGGCGACGTGGTTCATGACATTTTTCTTAATATCAACGCTATTTTGGATTTCCAAAGGAGATTTCTCATCAAGATCGAGACCACCAATTCCCAACCGGAGGATCGACAAGAATGGGGTCTACCTTTCACCAACTATGAAGAAGCTTTTGGCATATACCAACCTTTCATTGCGAATCAACGAAAGGCCGCCGACATCGCGAAGAGGGAATTTGATAAGATTGTCATGGCCGATCATCCTGTCGTTGTTGATTTCAACACATTGGATGGATTTTTACTGAAACCAATGCAACGCCTGGTCAAGTACCCGTTGCTGCTCAAGGTACATATCCTATTCTTATTGTATTTCATGTTTGGCTAGCTAATTGGTGCCAGGATCTACGAGATAAAACAGGTGCAAATGAAGAGACAAAGGCGGACCTAACTGCCGGAATTGAAGCCGCAAATCGCGTACTCAGGCAGGCCAACGAGGCTGTGGATCGCGAGCTGAGAAATGAAGCCTTGACAGATCTGTGCGCGCGTGTAGATGACTGGAAAAATCATCGAGTTGATCATTTTGGGGAATTGCTACTCCACGGGCATTTCCCGGTGGTCACAGGGAAAACCGATGTTCAAAAAGAAGTAGGGTCCCCTTCTTTTCTTGCTACTAAAAATTTTCTGTTTGGGGATATAGAGGCGGTGGTATGCTTCAAGTGCAAGGCGCTGTACCCATTCTATATCTCGGGAAAGGCTATATATTCAGAGCTCAAGCCCATGTTAACCCCTTAATTGGCGAACTATTCGTGGTTTAGAAACATGCTAACGACATGGGCGTCACTTGCGCCCCCTCTACGAGTAGTATACGATCTACCTTTTTGAACGCATTCTGCTCTGCTGCAAAGAGATCAATCCAAACAAATCAAAGGATAAGCTCATGGGAACTCAGAAGGACAAGAAGGACAAGAAGGATAAGAAGAAGGAAATGAACAAGAACGCAAAGCTCCAACTTAAAGGTCGGATATTCATGACAAATGTCACAGAAGTTCTGTCACTAGGAAAGCAAGGTAATGCGCTCAGATTCCTTGTCGAAGGGGCCAGGCTAACGAATAGACAGGTTCCTACACAGTACAGATTTTCTGGAAGGGAGACCCTGGTGTGGAAAACTTCATCATCCGATTTTCTAACGAGGAGACTATGAACAAATGGTACGCAGGTATTGACAACCAACGGAAGCAGCAAGCTGCCGCTGCTGCCCAATCTGGCAGTAGTCCAGATGGACCAGTCGCCGATTTTGCTTGGATCCGCGACCAAGCGGCCATGATGCCAAACCCTTACGCTCAGCAAGACGACGATGACGACGACGAGGATTACCCAGGACAACAGACTTCCCCATATCAGGGGCAGAATGGGATGCCTCGGAATACATCTAGTACGAGTCTCCGATCAAGATCGACGACTGGTGAAAGTCAACAGTCCTTGGCCGGGATAGCACGAGCACCACCTCCACGTTTCCCCATAGGGTTTGTGAGTCCTCCTCTCAGCTTACAAACAACAATGTCATCTTCAACTGCGCCTTCACCGGGTCAGCGAGGTGGCGATTCATATTTCTCTCCAACGGAGTCGCCGGCGTCCTCAGCAAGAACCAGCACGGCTTCCTCGGTGTTCCCCTTCCCACGTCAAGGGACACCACAGAGTGGCTGGGAGGATCCCACAAACCGGTACACCGCTCCAGCTCTCGCACGAGCACCGTCAAGGGATAGTTCAACGTCGGCAAACGCATACCAGATGAACGGCCGGACACCTCAACGGCCATCTCTTCCGGCTATGGCAACAGGATCGTCTCAGGGTAGTGTAGCCCAGCAGCGTGGCCGGTCTTTCAGTACTCCCGATATCAATGGCCAGAATGGAAGCCGCCGCTTGCCCAACGGACTCCCCAGTGGACCCGTTCCCGCTGTCCCGGGTATTCCTTCTCATCTACAGCATCCAGCTTATGATATTAGTATTCCACGATCTGCTAATAATTCGCCTAATGGGGGGCCCGTGAGATCAAGCACACAATCACCAGGAAGTCAACGAGAACGTCAGCAAGCACAATACCCCAACGTTCCCCAGTACAAGCGGGCAAACACAAACCCTATTCAGATGGTTCCAGATAATCGAGCAACATCTCCACCACCGAGTAGCGCCATGTCGGGAGACAGCGATATGGGGTTACCAACCCAGTTGAAGGTAAAGGTCAATTGTGACGGGAATTATGTTACATTAGTGGTAGCGTTCAACATAACGTATCAGTCTCTTATTGATCGAATCGATGCCAAAGTGGGACGATTTTCCAACAACGCCATCGCTCGGGGGACGATGAGATTAAGATACCGTGATGAGGATGGAGACTTCGTTACGATTGAGTCGGATGACGATATACAAATCGCCTTCCAAGAGTGGCGGGAAGCGCAGAAGCTTCAATACCACGCTGGACAGCTTGGTGAAATCGAGTTGTTCTGTCTCAGCGTGGATAACAACTAGGATATATTGGATGATGAAGCCCGATCTATGGTTCTTGAGATAACTACTAACATTCATGGATGGAGGATTATGATTGCACGTTGAGATGATTTGGGATGCTCGCACTCGGACAGGATCATGAATAGGGGTTTATTGTTTTAACCGGTGTTACTTGGCGCATTTTCACTTCCATCTTTCACACAGAATGGCGCTGCGACATTTTGGGGGATGGAATCGGCGTAGTGCCTTCATGTGCATGAGGATGATTTGTTGCGAGGACCACAGATAGATTACGTCTGGTAGAGGGGAAGATGTAGCCTGACGACTCGGTGGTTTTAACTGCAGTGATGCTTTCAGTGATCCGAGATCTATGGTTTACCAAATACTTGAAAGATACCTTGTTAAACATGATTCATTTTTTCGAATCTTCTGCTTTTCCAAATGGTGATATTACATGCCGATACCAATACGCCATAAATGCTCCCTCACTGGACCTTGAGATAAGGTAGTATTGGTACAGACGTTCCCGTTCAGCCCGAACTCCTCACTTCCCCAAATATACAGTTCTATCTCGTTTCTAACCACAAGCTCACTTCCTTTTCCTCGGCCCTACAATGTTCGGGTACATGCGAGACAGGTGGTAGTTGATGGTATTCTTCTTCTGGGTTTTCGGTTTCTGCGTAACGCATTAGCCCCTTGCTCTGTGAAGCACTACATTTCCACCGCACATCCCCTCGCCACGGGAATCACAAGTGCCAGGAAGCATCGATTTAAGGCCGGAAACGAAGCAGGAAGATGAAACGTACCGGCGCATCCATACATGCCCTCAACTGCGCCTCCACGGCCTGGCATCCGGCGACATTAAAACCTGCGGAAGCCCAACATGCTATTTCCCGCAAGTCAGCTACGGGCTTCGAGAGGGGAGAGATCGAGGAGAGGAGGACGTACACAGGACGGAAGACATGATTGACACGCATGGGTTGGCATCTGCTTGGTTTGGACGACGGACTCGTAGTTTGTGGAGGGGAGGAAGCCGCATGGGCTGCAGCTTTGTGGGGGCACCTTTGGCAGGCATCTTGACTGTATAGTTCAATACAGCAAAAAGACCAAAAGATGGCGATTGACTTGGCTGTCCGGAACTGTTGGAGTACCTTTGCCGTTGTCCTCTCGATTCGGAAGATTGGAGTCGCGGGCTACAACATTTTTGGAGCTAGTCTAGATTGGCACTAGCGTAATTACCCTGATTCGTCCCCAATCTACATGTAAACAAACCCGCAGTCGTGTGTTCATCCACATGTAAACCCACCATCATCATTACGATTCAACGCCGACTCTGTTTGTTATAACTTGATGTCTATGTTTAAGACGGACGTCTTGCGCTTCAATCATATTCTTTTCAATTGCAAAGAAGATTTCTAAATAAACAGTGGGGGAAACCGTGCGAGGACATGGAGAGTGTTGATATTGATCCTCCCTCTCAAGCTCCCGCTGAGGGCCACAATTGGTACTGCGCCCCTAAGCCTTTCTTTTGCTTTATACATTCCAAGATTTATTCTGACTGCCTGAGTAAAGGGAGATATACCGCGATGCCTTCGCGCCGCCGCAAGGCATTCGCAGACCCAGACCTTGGGAACGAGCGCCCGTTCCTGCCCACGCACCGCGCCTTCAAGGCCACAAGATATGGAAGAAGGCTGGGCTCCGAAGAAGAGAGGATAAAGAGAATGAGACGACTCTGTTAGAGCTCCAGTCAGAAGGCAAAGGCGCGCGAAAGAAGCAGAGGGTGAGGGGCGCGAGGGAAAATATTGGGAACGCGCCTTGGAAGGACGGACTTCCTACCACAGACGCTCTCCAAGTCCAGGATAGTATGTTATTCAAGGATACTGAGAATGGAACAGTGGCAGAGAAGGAGGCCGGAAAGGAAGAAGGCGCGCTTCAGTTCGTACCACGGAAACGGACGAATACGGATCATGTTATTACGCCAAGGAAGCCTTTGCGGCAGATATCTCACAACCTCCCTGCGCAAACACAGTCGGTCGGGTCACCAAAAGCTACAGTTGATAAGCCATCACGCAGAAGAAAGTCCACGAGGAAAAGCATTCGGAAATCTACAGTCGTATCATTACCAGAAGATGCAACTACTAGCCCGTTTAGTCTTGAGATTCCGGGTCTCAAAACAACCAGAGATTCTGTTCTGCCTGCGTTCGCTATCAATGAATCATGGGAAATCGCTTTGGATACGATGCATGATAATGAGTCTCGGGGTGCAGAGAATGAGCCCACTTTAGAGAAAGAGGCAGAACCACTTTCTAGCATCTACCACACGACAAGTTCCGCGGCCATGATACCATTGAATGATCATGGAGACGGGTCTGAGGAATTGAACAGTGGGCTTCGCATGGAGAAGCTTACAACGGAAGACGCACAATCTGTCGAAGAAGATAGAACAGAGGCAGGGCAGTCTCTCGAAGGTCAAACCGAGGTTCTTCGAACAGTCGAGGGGAAAGCTATCATTGAGACAGCTCATTCAGCACAAGTCACGGAAACCCCGAAGAAGAGAAAAGCAGCGAGCCTCCGGAAAGGTACACGACAAAGTACAAGAAACATGAGGACCAGTTCAGTAAAGGCTGAAGATCAAAATGGTGAAGATATTGCCGCATCTCAAAATATGGAATCACTCAGTCAGCCAGCTCTCTGCAACTCCATGGATGCCAGGACTACTTTAAGTGAAGTTGTTCAGCCAGCCACAGTTGAAACATCAGTCACTACAGGTACCCAGGATCTCATGGGTCTGACCAAGCGGGATGCATCTAATCAGACGGTTGACGCAGAAGTTCTCGCCAAAGAACACTCAGAGCTTCCCCAAATGGAGCTGCCAACCCAAGAGGTGCATTCAGGAACCGAATATGATGATCCGGCGGATACTGAGACTCCTGGAAGTCCCGTACCCCACGCCGAGAATGGATCAGCAGATTTGGAGTTGTCAACCGATCTGGTCATGGAAACAGGCATTGATGCAGAGGAAAGAATTCAAACGTCCGAGTCGAATGCTCCAGAGTCGCCCACCAGTCTAGAGCATGTTGAGGAAAGCACTGAAGAAACCCAAGCTGAATTAGCTACGCAGATAGCTGAGCCGGTCTCTTCTACGGACGAAGCTCCTCCTGCTACTCCCTTGCCTATGCAAGTCTCCCCAAATACGGAGATCGAACTATCATCAGCAAATTCAGAGGAACAAACCATCGAAATGCTGGAAGTTCTCGAACCCATACCTATTGTCCCTACAGGCGAGACGTCAAACACAACAGACGAACCAACGGAGGATCTTCCAGGGTCGTCAACCCCAGATCCGTCAACGTCGGAACTTGTTGAAACCATCTCAGAGAATGCCCCATCAGTGGCCTACGATCATGATGAGACTGATATGCTCCGAGACTTCCTCAGCCGAGTCAAAGCAAATAAGGCGGCAAAGGCAGACAAAGCTCCTCCGAAACGGAAAAGATCATTGCCCCACTCACCTCTTCGACTTCCTTTGGGAGATGTCGACGGCAATACGTCACCCTCACCTCAGAAAGCCAAAGATGAGTTTGATGTCGGCCCACCTCCGATCTCGCCCAGCAAGGGCAGGAAGAAGAAGAATCCGGTGGTGGATGAGGAAGACGTGACTGAGCCAAAGTCAATCAGACGCAGTGGACGGACAAGGCTGCCGGTGATCAAAACACCGCTCGGGGCGCCAAGTCTGATCCCAGTCCGCAGGTTAGGCCAAGATGCCGATACGACAGTCACCCTCCGGCGGAGCGAAGAGAAGGAGCTGGCGGCATTGACACGGGTCAATACCCGCAAGAACAAGGGTGGAGCTCTGAGTGCAGCAGAGGTTTTAATTAAGAAGGCCGCGGAGAAAGAGGACCCTGTGCATCGGCAACGACTCCTCAAGGAGGCATTTGACGAAAAGCACAAAGGGAAGGGCAAGAAAGGCAAGAGTGTTACTTGGGCAGAGGAGTTGGCACAGTTCCAGACGATGCCGGGAGATGCTGAGAAGTCAAAGGCAAAGGAGAAGGAGTCTGGGCCGGAGAAGAAGAGCGCGGTGCGGGTGGGCGTCAGGAGCAAGATGGCGCTGGGGATGGCGGTGAACGGAACACCGGCTCCCAAGAGGAAGATGCGGGGACGTTCCTGAGAGTGTTGGAGTGAGGTTTTGTATATGAGAGGAGCATCGTAAGTGTCGGAGACTCTCGAGCGCGCATGTTTGGGTGGCTGGCGTTGGATGGGTTGGAATGGTTACCGGGTCAGGGGAGCTTCTTCTACGCAGTGGTCGTGCCGTGCCGCGACTGGATGATCAATAATGACTAAAGAATCCCAAGCATCTGTGCGAGTGAACGTGCATTTGAGTGACGTACATATGATACAGTAGGTAAGGGATGTAATGAGACAATAAAAGATGAGGAGAGACGGCAAGTAATAATAATAATAAAAATAATAATCAAACAACAAGGGCCAAGAATGTCGAAGCGTCGGGGAGTTTTTCCAAAGCAATTTACACCGCAAGATAGCCGCTCCGTGCTTTATCGCACAATCACGGGGGCGCTAGCCAGTCACAGCCTAGCGCCGGACCCGGCCCCGAGCGGGCGGGCGCGGTGAACCCAGAGCAGTGGACAGCGGTCGCGGATCCTCTGGGATTTATGGATTTTCATTATGGATTTACGGATTTCTGGATTTCCGCGTGGCTTTTGCTGGGTTTTGTTTTGTTTTTATTGGGGAGGTTTTATATGGCATATCCGTATTCCCCGCGCTGCAGGTGGGCTTTTTTTCTGCGTCTCCTTTTCTCTGGGAATTATTATACCTTAAGGTACCTTAGAGTATTATCCCTTGGGACCTGGGCCTGACCTGACCTTACCTGATCAGGTACCGTGTTTTTCTGGTGGATGCATATATATATATATATATATTGGATTCTCATCATTCATTCGAGGAGACATACCTACTTGTACATACCTTTACTTTACATATTCATATACATACTTACTTGCTTACTTAAAGTACTTGGTACTTCCAGCACTCGGCCTGCATGGCATGCCGATCGCCCGCCTACACCTACATACATATCCTGCTCCATCTATTCCCCGCGCATAGGGCAATCAATCTCTCGTCATCAGCAGCTCTCCAGGTCCTGAACTCAGATCTTGAGAATCGAATCGAGTCGAATCGAATCTATCCAGGAGACACGCGTTCTCTTCCGTGTTCATTTGCTCCTCCATCCGTTCGTTCGTTCGTTCGTTCAGCAGAAAAACATACATCTACCTTACATTTCCCACACCCGCGTCTCCCCTATCCTATCCTATCCAAACAGCTTTCTCACCTCACACGCAACCCAACCCAACCCAACCACTCAGCAGCCACTTTCTGCACCCGTCGAAAAAAAAACTCTCAGCATCCTTCCTCCCCGGAGACGAGACACACGCTCCTCCTCGAGGGGAATCCCAAAACTGCTGCGTGGACGCCCGATGTGCGATTACACGCAGGTCGAGTTCCGGTGCGGGCACGTCCGCTACACGGTGCGGGCTTGGTGCTCGAGCTATGAGACGACGCATCGACGATGTCCGCCTACGGTCGTGGCGATTGAGTTTAGGTATGTATGAGATGAGATGAGATGAGATGAGATGTGATATGATATGAGGGGGGCATTCATTGTTCGTTCCTTACTCCTGGTTGGATCAATCCAGGGGTTCGGGTTGTGGTGGTCAAGAAAGTGAAAGATGGAATGAATGGATGGCTGACTGTGTATATGTTCATACACAGACTAGATGAACGATGTGGTATGTGACTTCTGTTTCTATTTATTTTTCAATTCTTTGGTTATGGTTTTACTTTTCTATTGTTGATTTCGTTTCCTTTTCCTTCTCCCTGTGCCCCTCCTGTCTCCCTTCTAAACTCGTGTTCGCTCAGCGGCTAATCGTGTGGCTCTAGGGGATTGTCGCGCGCCGGCTATCACGCCTACGTGGATGGGACAGTACACGAAGAACTCGCGCATCCAGGCTTGAGCGGGGTCTGGTCACGATCTAGGAGTTATTACCCGGGCGCTTTGAAAGGGAGCAGCAGATGATGATTGATTGATGGAGGGACGGGATGGGATGGGATGGTCGAGTAGTGAGTGAGTGAGTGGGGTTGGACGCGGGGGGGGATTCCCAAGGGTTCGCTCCCCGGCCACGGCGTCTTGATTGAGGGTCTCCTACATGTAGTAGTATCTGCGTGTGAGGAATGGGATACGATAAGGAGGGATTTGGGATAGATGGGATGGATGGGATGGCAAGGAATGGGAAGGGAATGAATTAATCACGCGGTGTTCTCGGACGGGACTCGGGGGGGGGGAGTGTCGGTGCTCATGTTTTACTGTGGTCTTACCTTTCATCTCTTGTGTTTATTTATTGATTCTATATCTATATATCTATATATCCAAATGCCTCAACACCCAGGTACCTAGCCAATATCTATTTCGAGGCTGGCATAATGAAAGACGGGTTCTGCGTATCTTACTTCTACCAAGTCATGTCTCGATTCTCAACAGACGACCTCTCCCACCCCAATCAGCAGGAGGAATCCCCGTCATCCTATCAACTCAAACATGTGGCAGTACCAAACCGCGCGACCAGGTTTTTCCTTTCCTCCCGCGCGCGCCGGGACTTCCCACTGCATAACAGAACGTGGCCACGGCTGGCTGGTTGTACTTTTGCATGGCTTTCACGTCTCTTCCCCGGGTACGCTACGCTACTCCGGAATGATCACATCAAAGCACATCACATCAAATCAAATCCAATCAAATTCAATCAAACCAGTCCAATATCCCCCTCGGTGGCATGTACTTGCAAATAACATTCCAGCCATGGCCCATCAGAGGCAATAAACGCCATGGCCAAGTCAGTAGTTCGAGGGTCTTAATGCAAGCCATGTCGCGCCGCCACCGCTCTTGCAATCCCGAGAACCGGGTTATGAAAAGGGGGCTTATTATTAGAGTCTGAGCTACTACTGTACGTAGGACCTAGGTACCTTATGTACATTAGGTATGTATGTAGGTTGTTATGTGGGTATTTTTGAATGAATGTATATATGATAAGGCAGGGTAATGTAGGTAGGGTAGGGTAAGGAGATATTTGCAGTAAGTAAGTAGGTAGTACAGGATGGTATAGAGAATGCAAATGCAATGCGATGCAATGCCGTGGGGTTGGTTAAAATACGAATATCCCCTCTCCCCCTCCTCCTCCTCTTTTCCCCCACTTCTACACCACCTCCCCCCCAAAATACCCAACCCAAAGTCTAGACAGACAGACCGACGTATTCAAAAAAGCAAAAAAGCACCCATGAAAAAAAAAAACAACCGAAACGACCCTAGAGTGTGGCACTGTGGCGAAACCAAAAGGGGGGGAAGGGAAAAAAAGAAAACATAAAACATGAATAACAAAACAAAACAAGAACTACTCAAAACCCTCCGCCCCTCCCTCTCTCCCTCCGCGTTCCAGTTGCACGGCATATCTCGCGAACGCCAGATCGCCGGGATTTGGGGAGGGAGGGGAGAGATCGGAAGCATCTAGAAGACCCTGGTATGGATGGCAGCATGGCTTGTGATTAGCGTGCATGGTTATATGATTATTTGGATTATTTAGATGGATGGATTTGCTGCTAGGTAGGGGGGGTTTTGTCATATTTCACAAATCAGAAATCACTTTCTTTTTATAGGGAGGCGTTTTTGTTATAGATTTTAATGAATGCTGCTGTACTTCTGTGTTGTTCCTTCTATACTGTATACCTACATTGTTACACCGCTGTGAGGCATGAACATGGAAAGGAAATGCATATATGTATGTGATATACCCTGTGAAAGGCAATAATAATATCTGAGGATATCAACCTATCCTCGGCAGTCAAGCGGTGCGGCGCGGAAACCGGGTCTACGGCTCGGGTCGGGTCGGGCGTGCCGTTGACGGTTGACGGATTGCTCTAGCCCTCTTAGGTAAATTACCTTAGGTCGTGCCCGGCTGTCGGGTACGGGGCTAAGGTAAGCAGTCAGCATATCTTAAGGTACTTACCCCTTGCCTTGCCTCATCTCATCTCATCTCATCTCACCTCATCTCGGATCCCGTCCTGTACCAGAAAGCAGTTGAGCATGGAGAGAAGTCGAGAGTTCTTCCAGTCCGAACAGACAGACCAGGTGATAAATATCATAATATCACAATATCATATCATCATATTACCCTCCGTAAAGTGACCACTCTGCATCCATCATGCAGCTGGTGGCGCGGGGGGGAATCCGAACATGACGCCCGCCGCGGTTTGGGGTGCTTTGCGCTTCAGCATGTGAATGACTCGCGCGCAGCATTTGTCGGTCAGCAGGAATTACCAGGTATTACTGCAGGAGAACCGATATTCTACATATCCCATATCCTATATCCTATATATGCCTAAATTCTAGGTATATTATTCTATATATTCTACATGCATGTAACAAGTGCCCACACTCAATATATCCGGTTCTGCGCTCGGTACCGCCGTCGGAGAATAAGGTAAACCGCTTCTCCGGGTGGGTTATTATTAGTGGCATGGCAATTCTGGGCTTGACTTGACTGACTGACATAAGACTTAGATAATATATATCATCTGTGAATCTGTGATACAACTCGCCAATGAGAGGATTCATCTATGGCCATGCTTTGGACTCTTGGAGGTGAAGAGTGTTTGATCTACCACTAAGCAAGAATGAAGTAAAGCAGGCTTTGAAAAGAGAAGAAGAAAAGCAACTGCCGTCTCCCCTTTCTTTCTTCCTTCTTCTCAACCGAACAACCCCCTTTTTAGGTCTCTTCAGGAATCTTGCTTGCTCTTTCTTCCTCGTCATGTATCTCGCACCTCTTAACAAACAGTCGATTCACAATCCCAAGAATCAATCCCTCCTTTCTTCTACTTACCTACCTACTCTACCTATCTATCTACGTCCAAACCCTCCTTCATCACCATGACAGACTCCCAACGTTCGTCTTCGAGAACCCGAGTCGCATAAATACCGCTTACTCCGGCGTTTATGAACCTCATCACATCCCATCACATCCCATCCCATCACACCGCGTTGTATCACATATCTTCACCACCTAGAGAAACTCCTCTTGCGAGTTGGATAATCAGGATTTTTTGATCTTATCCTATTTATTCATTCTGTTCTGTTTCATCGCATCGTTTTGAGACCGAGATGAACCCGCAAATGGATTATCGGTTTTTTTGGGGGGGGGGGGGGGGGGCGGTCCTCCTTCTTTTTACTTTCTACTCGTATTCTTCGTGCGGTGATGATGAGTATAATACTCCTGGCAATTCTCCTCGTACCTCGCTCTACCTACGTCCCCATCCAAGGGCACACATATGTTGGGGGGACTTCCTGCTTACCCGTTCACGTTGACACCTCCAGCCTTGACGATCAAACAGCATATTGCGGAAATCGATATTATTAGCAGAGGGGAACATGTACAGCTATCTCCCTCTATACCCTGTTCATCCATGCTCCAAAAGCAGAAGAACAGAAATCATTCCTCGTGAACTCGTCATGAAGTCGGGCTGTCTGTCCCTAACCCATCGTATCTATCTACAAGCAGGCCCGTCGCCTTCGCCGTCATAGGACCCCAACATCCGAAGCAGACAAAACACCAACCTGAAGAAGAAAAATGCAAATGCCCATTTCGCGCCTAGAATGCTGATTTCGGGCCCAGGTATCATATAAATATATGCGCCCTTTAATCCTCTTCTCCAAAACGTTAATTTCGGTTGATGCCTTGTCGTGCCTGTATGATTCCGGAGATCAGTACATGATGGGTGAATGATCAGAAAGGGGAGGACAAACCTTCATCTGTTCAATCTTTGCCTTCAATGCATTAGTTACCTCTGCTGCTCTCTTCCAAGACTCTACCGGCTGTCCATTCGAGATGCCGTTGCCCTCACGTTGGCCTAGAAGAATCCGAGTCAGCAGTCATCTCTTTAGGGGAAGAAACAATAGCCAGGCAACGTGAGAATGTATCGAGAGCATGCCACCCCCCCCGCTCGTGAATCAGTCCAGAAGTGAAGAAATTGACCATACCATTCATGCTATCTGCCCGACTACTATAACTCGTTGGCGCAGGGCTTCCCCGTCCACCACTTCCACTGGCTGCGCTCGTGCGACCGTTTCTGGTGCCGTCGGGACTCAGTTTGTGTCGTCCATATTGACTTGCCAACACATCACCCGTGTTCTCCTTCTCCTCGCTGAGAGCAGAGGTAAAGGACAATCGAGATCGACTGCTGTACCCCGTTCGAGCATTGTCTTGAGGTGCGCCGTACAGGCCGGTGTCGCGGTAGATGCCGGCTTCATCGCTGAAAACGTCCCGGCTTGGGCTCGCTATCATGGGGGTGCTGTTGACGCGTTCTTCCCTAGTGAGAGCCCGTTTTAGCCTCTCCATTTCTCTCCGTAATTGTCCGCACATGGCTTCTGCTGCTTCACAATCCGATCTCGCGCGCACGAGTTGCGTCTCTTTGGCCTTGATGGATAGAACATCACGGGTATGATCTTCGATCAGTTGCGCGTTCTGGTTCTTGAGTTCCTGGACCTCTGAGTTGAGACGTGAACGCTCTTGGCGCAGATCATCGCATTGCCGAAGAAGGCGATCCTTATCAAGTCGAAGCTCTTCGAGTTCAGCACGCTCAACAGCGGTCAAGCCAGAGTTTGGAGGTGGTGATATGGAAGAGGCTGGTGGCGGGGCATTCACAGCAGGGGCTTTGGCAAGAGACCGACCAGCCAAACCTCGTCCACCAAGACCAAGACGGGGTGGAGGTGGCGCATCGTCTTCAACGGGGGCAGCTTGAGCGGCCGGGCGTCGTGGTGATGCAGTAGGTGCTGCTCCGCCTGGTCCAGGTAACGCCCTCTTCAAGGGGGCTTTCAAACCACCACCTGGAGTCGCAAGTCCTGAAGCCTTCGGTGCGCCAAGTTTGGAGCCCGCAAGGCTTCTCGCGGTCGGTTGAGGTGCTAGGGGCGCTTGCGCTTCTTGGGCATATACACTTGGTGCTGGAGCTGGTTTCTTTGTTGCCGGCTTCTTTGCTACGACCTTCCGTGGGGCTGCTGCTGGTGCAGCTTTAGGTGGTGCAGCGGCCGGTGGAGGTTTGGGCTTATCCTTCGCTTTGACTTCAGCAGTGTCGAAATGCTCCTTGATCTTGGCCTTTCTAATGTCGTCCAATCCTTCGAGATGTGGTCCCATAGCGCGCTCACCCATAATCTTCATGACTGTACCCAAAACTTCTGCACCTCCTGATCTTAAGCCTTCGCTTGATTCAGAAAGCAGCTTCTTAGCGGCCTCCGCAATTGAGGTTACTTCAGGCTTCGATGGGGCCTCCCGAGTCGTCTTCAAGCATCGAATTAAGAACTTCATGGTGCCTTCTTTAACTTGAGGATTCTTGTGCTTCAAGTACTCAAGTATTTCCTCCAAGCACTCCGACAAGCTGGTAGCAAGGAAGACCTGGTCCAGAGCCGCACCAAGAGCGTCGGCTACTGAGGCCTTCTTCTCCTTCAGCCTCTCCATGATAGGACTCATGACGTTCGAGCGGTACTTTCCGAACGATTTTCGCAACCCCTTAGCCAGAACCTCTATACATTGTGCTGCTTGGGTGACAACTGCAATGTTCGCGTCCTTCATACATTTGGCTAATCCCCTAGTAATCTCACCAAAATCGCCATCCTTGATCCTCGGCACATTGAGAACCCCATAGAGTGCCTCAAGTGCATCCTTCCGTTCTTTCCACTTTGAAGAAGCCAACTGCTCGTGGAAGTCCGAGGCAACCTTGGATAATACATCTTGGGGCTCCGCCAAATCAAACGCATCAATCTCAGCACTTTCAGCCTCTGCTTCTTCCTCATCTTCAGCACCTGCTGATCCAGGAGGTGGTGCTCGTGCCATGGCAGCTTGTTGGGATCGTAAAAGCCGCTCCTGCTTCGGCGCTGGTTCTGCCTTGATCTTCTCAAACTGGGCTTCCATCTCCGTCTGCTGTGTAGGCTTGAGGTCGTTCCAGAACATGGGTTTCATCGCCTCTCTCAACCATCTATAAAACTCAACTGCTAGATTTGTAGCCTCCGCTCGCACATTTTTATCTGCATGTCCGAATACCTTTGGAAGGATCTTGAGGACTGGTTTCGGATCAACAGTTTTGCAGCCATAGTTGTGATATATTGCTGTCAGTGCAGCTAGCGTCGCTGCAACAACTTTTGGCTGTTTGTTAGAAAGAGCAGGGAGGAGATCTTCGATGACGGGAGCAGGGGTATCTAATTCAATGTATAATAGGATAGCTTCGAGAGATGATGCTTTGGTAGCAGCTCTTGTGGAGGCGAGACCTTTCTCCACCATTGGTCCTATTGTGTGACCTCGTGTCCTTCTGGTGTCAGCACAGATTATGCCATGAATTCCCGTGCGGCTTACCTTGTACAGGCATCGCGACCTCCGAATTTTAGGAAAGCGCATAGCGCGGCAACACCATCTTGTTGTGCAGCAACATTCGAATCTGCTACTGCGCCTTTCCAGAGGCCCGGGTCATTTAAGAAGGGTCTAAATGCAGGGTCTTGCTCGTCTGGGGTAATCTCAAATTGTTTAGCAGCCTCCTCGTATGCGGCCTTTCGAACTTTCCATATCTGCTGCAGTCAGTCCTGTGTCACACACACTGCAGGTAATGAGCCACCTTGTGCTGGAATCGATCGCTTAGGGGTAAAGAGCTGTAGTCTTCTTCCTGGTCCGCCATGGTAGGTATTGGTACCGATACCTTCGGAGGAGGGGTCTATGGCTGTCGGGTACGGTCTGCAATGCGCTGTGTTAGCTTAAGAAAGCCCATGGCAGGATGAAAGCAAATAAGTATCTTGAATATCAGACAGAAAGCAGTAGATCGGAGCCAAAGAGGCTCAAAGCAGGAGCAAGGGCTCTATGAGCGCACAAAAAAGAAGTGATGTATTTGCCTACCTAGATGGCTGCCGACAGGGTAAGGGTTAAAGGTCTATCCGCAGTGCATCCAAAGAAGAGGTCTCGCAATGGGTCCTGCGCAAAACAAGTCGTAGCAGTCGGATCGCGGTTCTTCAGACAAACGGCGACGAGGTGGAGAGTGTTGTGTTGTTGATATTCGGTTCGCCAAATGTCGAGTTGCCCACCTCTAGGCGGTCACTACGGCGACCCCTGCGTAACGGCGCGGCTGCATTGCCTCTGATTGATAGACGCAGTCAGGGGTTGGTTGGGGCAACACAAGAAAAAGGACAGTATGAGAATCATAATTTGATAAATATAATATAATATTAATAGATAAATTCGCGTCTGCAACCGCTATCCAAGAATCCCCCCGCCATGGGAGAGCGTCATCTAGCACAACCTCACAGACCGACCGCTTTGTTTGCCAGATTCCAATACATTGCCCGGTCTTCGCCTGACTAGAGGCATCGAGGACGATCCATCCGAAACCCAGCATTCGCGTTCTGCGCACAGCACTGCTCCTGCAAGTCCGCACCTTCGAAGCATAAACCTCCGCGGCAAACACCCACAGTCCGCGACCAGGCGCACTTCCGCGGGAGGGGAGACAACAAGAGAGCGGCCTCGAGCTTCATGTATCGCCTACCACGATCGCCATGAGCCAAATCCTGACGTCGCGGCAGGCCGAGGAGCTGTAAGCAACAACAATCCCGGCGGGCTCTATCTTGCGAACGCTGACAGAGGGACCAGACACAAGTCGATCATAGCATACCTCACCTCAACAAACCTACTGAACAGTGCCGCGGCGTTACGGGAAGAACTGAATATTGGGGACAGCTTCGATGCCGCTACCAGTAAGAAATATGAGGGGCTCCTGGAGAAGAAGTGGACAAGTGTGGTGAGGTTGCAGAAGAAGGTATTAGTGCCACGCGCTGCTGCAGACCAGATGTTGATCGCTCTACGCAGATAATGGATCTGGAGTCCCGAAATGCCAGTCTCCAGGCCGAACTCGACTCGGCCACTCCAACCTCTCTTTCGAAGCGGAACCAAGACCCCACTTCCTGGCTCCCAAGGTCGCCGGCAAGGCACACACTTCAATCGCATAGAGACCCGATCACATGCGTTGCATTCCATCCAGTATTCTCGTCACTCGCGTCAGGCTCGGAAGATTACACAATAAAGATCTGGGACTGGGAGCTGGGAGAGCTGGAAAGGACAATCAAAGGGCACACGAAGGCCGTCCTAGATGTTGATTTTGGTGGGCCAAGAGGCGGGACATTGCTGGCATCTTGTTCTAGCGATCTTACCATCAAATTGTGGGATCCTAGCGACGAATATAAGAATATTAGGACACTCCCCGGACACGATCACTCGGTTTCAGCAGTACGTTTTGTGCCTAGTGGCGCTGCTGGATCCCCTTCTTCTGGAAACCTCCTCGTGTCAGCAAGTCGGGACAAAACACTACGGGTATGGGACGTCTCGACTGGATATTGTGTGAAAACGATCCGTGGACATGCGGATTGGGTTCGGGACGTTTCGCCCTCTTTCGATGGGCGATGGCTTCTATCAGCCGGGAATGATCAAACAGCAAGGCTGTGGGATGCCTCCTCTGGCGAGCCAAAAGCAACTCTACTGGGTCATGAGCATGTTGTCGAATGCTGCGTCTTTGCACCGCCTTCGAGTTATGTACATCTTGCGGCACTAGCAGGGCTGAAGAAACCCCCACCCCTGAGCAGCTCTGCCGAATATATTGCAACGGGATCTCGAGACAAGAGCATAAGGATATGGGACTCCCGAGGGACTTTGATCAAAACACTCATGGGCCATGATAACTGGGTGAGAGGTCTGGTCTTCCACCCAGGGGGTAAGTACTTATTGAGTGTCTCGGATGACAAGACATTACGATGCTGGGATCTGGCACAAGATGGGAAACTGGTCAAGACCTTGGATGATGCACATGGACATTTCGTTAGCTGTATTCGTTGGGCTCCCGGGGTGGTAAAGGACGTCCCAGCCACTAATGGCGAGAATGGATCAGCCACGAACGGAACATCCAAGGAGGACCCAACTGGAAAAGTGAGCATAAGGTGTGTTATAGCAACGGGAAGTGTCGATTTGAATGTGCGAGTCTTCGCATCATGATCATGATGGATGGATGGCTGCTGGAGGAGTTGAGGAGTTAGCTTGGCATGGCTCATTTCAGTGCTTGCTAGGGTTAGCTACGAACATATCACGAACGTTATGCTTAGCATATGTATAGGAAGACCTCAGTTCTTCGACGATGACCAAATTATAGATCTACTGTATCTGACCACAACACGTGTTATTATGTTTTTCTCAGCGCAGTAGAATCGCCGCTTCTTTAGCCTTCCGTCACAGTGTACCTTACAATAAAGTGTAAAGTGCCATTCGTTGGTTGTCGCTATCCAGCCGAGACCAGGCATTTCTTCAGCCTTGCGCCTCAACGGCAAATCCGCTAAGCGAGGTTTTATATAATACAGTACTGCCTTCGCCCTTTACTCCATCTCCCAACCCGAATCCACATACACGTGCGCGACGATGTCTTCCATGAATCCCTTCGCCCGCGACTCGTCCGCCGAGTCGTCAAGCGACGAAGAAGACTTCCTCCGGCCCTCGACGGATCCCCAGGCCGACGAGTTCGCAGACTACAACCCGCGCAAACGACGGAGAACAGGGCGCGACGCGAAAGAAAGCGCAGCGTTAGGGATATTTGGTTCAGAGAGCGAAGATGAGGGGCCCGGGAAACGGTGGAAGACGAAGAGTAATTTAAGGGCGAAGGGTATGGCGTTTGTTAGTAAAGGCCAGAAGACGCTTGATGAAGATGAAGATGACGAGGATGAGGAGGAAGAAGAGGCAGAAGAGGATATTGATGAACAAGAAGATGCGGGAGACGTGGAAGCTACAGCGGGGCTGAGGGGCGGATTGAGTCTGGGTTTTGGTGCGAGTAAGGGGCTGGGTTGGCAGAGTCCTGCGCCAGGAAAGAAGCCCAGCGACGTGAAGTACGGCACGCCTTTGGGGAAGGGATTTGTACCATCCTCGGCGACGGTCCCTATTTTGAAGAACCCAGAAGCCGATGAAGATTCGACGCCCAGAATTGCGAGGCCAAGCGCGTTCTCGACTCCCGTTTCTGGAGGAGGACGAGGAGGACAGGCCCAGGCAGGTCCTAAAATGAATGCATCATCTTTTGCCGCTAGAATGATGGCGAAGATGGGTTACAAGGAGGGTCAAGGTCTGGGGAAGGAAGGCCAAGGTCGAAGTGGAGTTATTGAGGTCCAGCTACGGCCGCAGGGCGTTGGTCTGGGAGCCGTAAAGGAGAAGTCGAAGCAGGAGAAAGAGGAGGAGAAACGACAGGCCATATTGAGGGGCGAAGTGTATGAAGACTCGGACGAGGAGCGTAAGAAGAAGAGAGCCAGGAAACCGAAGGGTATAAGTGGGACAGATAGCGGGACGAGCACACCTCGTCGGATCACCAAACCAAAGTACAGGACGGTGGCTGAGGTAGAGAGAGCTGCTCCAGGTTTGAAGATTCCGGAAGCTTTTGCACCTATCCTGGATATGACGGGACCAGGCCAAAAGTTATTAACCTCGACCTCCGGGCTCTTAACACCTACGGCTGGAGCCGCCCCTGAGACGGTAGAACAGGCGGAATCAAAGAAATTAGCACGGAGGGCGCGGTCCGATCTATCTGCTTTTGTGGAAGAATGGAAGAACTTGCAAGAGCGGAAAGCATATGCGGAAATGCAGATTATCCAAGTAAAGCAGGAGATTGTCGATCAGCAGCCCGATCTCGAGAGGGCAAAGGCCTTCTCTGACGCTGTGAAGGGAATCGCAGAGGCCGTAAAGGATGGTCAATGGGATCCTGTTATCAAAGCTTTGACGGCTGTGGATGGTTTACAATTATCTGGAGATAACGACACACTGTCCAGCATTGCTGTTGCCGCAGTCCACCCATTTCTACGTCAGTTCGCTGAAGGCTGGCAGCCACTGGATAATCCCAAGATGGACGGAATGGCGCCCTCGCTCTTCAAAATCCGACACATCCTCGGAGCTTCGAGCGAGAAGTCTATCAGCACGGAGTTATACGACAGTTCAAGGATTCGAGCCAAATCTACAACTCCATACGAGAGTATGATCTACAAGATTATATTCCCCAAGATTGTCTCTGCGATCAATCAAAACTGGGACGTACACAATCCTACCCCCGTTTTGGAATTGTTAGATGCTTGGGAGGGACTCTTGCCTCCCTTCGTTCGGTCTCAGATTCTTGACCAAGCTGTGGTTGGAAAACTCAACGACGCAGTGTCCTCTTGGAATCCGAGGAAGAGACGCTCGCATGAACTGCCCCATCTATGGCTCTTCCCATGGCTGCAATA
Source organism: Amorphotheca resinae ATCC 22711 (assembly GCF_003019875.1). Taxonomy (NCBI): domain Eukaryota; kingdom Fungi; phylum Ascomycota; class Leotiomycetes; order Helotiales; family Amorphothecaceae; genus Amorphotheca; species Amorphotheca resinae. The sequence goes on from NW_020194472.1 coordinate 137,145, forward strand.
CCTATCTGCGCACCATGCAGACCCAAAAAGCTCCACCGGACTCGTCAGCGACATCAAACGCAAATTTCGCCAATTGGTCGACTCTTGGGATTTCCACAAAGGTCTTGTACCGGGCCTGCGACAGTGGCGCGAGGTCTTATGCCCGGGTGTTGGTAATGATCACTGGACCCCCCTGATCATGAACCACGTCCTGCCCAGCATGGCACGCTTCCTGAACGACGAGAAGAACTTCCTCGTTGATCCCAACGACCAGTCGCCGTACATGGGCGCGCTCCAAGGCATCTTCGCCTGGCAAGACATTCTCAAGCCCCGCATCATCGGGCAAGTCATGGTCGAGACCGTCTTCCCCAAGTGGCACAACGTCCTCCACCAGTGGCTCACCGTCGTCGGACCCAACGAGGAGATCGGCCAGTGGTTCGAGTGGTGGCGCGACTCGGTGTTCCCGGCGGACATCCAGGCGCTGAAATCGATCCAGGACGAGTTCGACCGCGGACACGAGATGATCAACGCGGCGCTCGATCTCGGCTCCCAAGCAGCGACGCTGCTACCAGCGCCCTCGCGCGCACGAGCCGAGAAGGCCCAATCGCCAGCGCCCGCGCCGGCACCGCCGCCCCGGCCCGTCATCGAGGAGGTGGTCACGATCCGGCACAAGGTGGAGGACTGGTGCGTGGAGAACGACCTGCAGTTCCTGCCGGAGAAGAAGGTTTTGCACTCGGCGGGCCCGCTGTACCGCATCACGGCGGCGGGCCACGGCAAGAACGGCGTGCTGGTGTGCTTCCAGGGCGAGCGGCTGCTGGCGTTGCAGCGGAAGGGCCCTGATCTGGTCGAGATGCCGATTGATTGGGAGGATGCGGATGCGAGGGATGCGCTGCTGGAGATGGCGTGGTATAACGTGAAGTAGTTAGTTAGTTGCGGGGGAGAGCGATTCATAATTGGTGCTGTGTATGGTATATAATGGATACCTTCTCATGACAATGCTCGAATATAAATTAATCACAATGTCCTATATTAGGCTATTCGTGCACTCTTCCCTTCTACATACATAAGGTACAGTCCAGTTGATGTATATTCAATCTATCTATCTAATCCAATCAACCCACCCCCCCCCCCCCCCTCCTTCCCCCTCCCTCCTCGATTCCATTCTTAGCATATCCATCACACATCCCTCTACCATCATAGTCGTAGTCGTAGTGCAGTGCCTTCTGTTTTTATTTTTATTTTATTTTATCCTGCGGACCCAACAGTTCTCCCCCCCAAAAAAAACCCTAATACCCAGTCCCAGTCCTAGAGCTCCAACTATAGAAAAGAGTCCCTCAATCAAACACCTACCTTATCTAAGGTATCTACCTACCCTCTCCCTCCCCACCCCATCCCACCTCACCTCACCCCATTCCCCCCCACCACATAAAAGTCCAAACCCCACAGAAACCCCTCAACAACCTCCATACTGGTGTATCGGTAACATTTCCGCCTCTCATGTGTTTCTCAAAAATCACAGATTGTTCGCGGTAGCGCAGGGTTCGACTCCCTGGTATGGAATTTTTTTAATTTTTTAATTTTTTAATTTTCTTGGTTTGGTTTGTCTGGGGGGGAAGAGAGGGGGG
>NW_020194472.1:139142-290382 GCF_003019875.1 Amorphotheca resinae ATCC 22711
CCGGCGCTAACTACATTTTTTTTTTTTTTTTTTCACCTCCGTGTGTGAGGATCCTACGCAGCGGGATTGTGGTTTGGGGGGTGTTAGGATCCTATTCTACTACTATAGGTATTTGCTTTCTTCACCTACGCATATTGTCGATTGGAAAATTGGGCTGAGGGAGATCATTTCTATTTTGTTGTATGGGCTACAGGTAAGGTATGACAACGCGGGGTAAGCAAGTCCCCCAGCAAGATAAGACATTCAAGAAACCCATATCACCAGCGCATGGATTCTTGTTTGCGAATCAATATATTATTGAATCAAACGCTGATGCTAGGTGGAACTAACGCAACATGCTCGGTGGGCTAGGTATGCGGTGAGCATGGAGTTCCAGGAATGCTAGGTAGTAGCAACAGAAATCCACCCATGACAATGCCTGGAAAAGAAACAGAGAGGAGCACCATTCTAATGTATATCCGCATCCCGCGCACCGGTCACTGATCACCTCCTTGATGTCTCACCCCGCCTGCCCCCGTCTCGATAGGATGCGGAGGGGTATCGTAAGCGCAGATGTGGTAGCATCGACGGCCGTGCAGGATGCAAGGGGAGAGAGATCCTATTACTGCCAATCCCGTCTAGTTGCTCAACTTCTCACTCGCAGTGTTCACAGCCTCCTTCGCCTCGGCCTTCTTCCCCGCGAGGAATTCGCTCACCCACTGGATCACATCGTTGGTGACGACAAATCCTGTGCTGACGACCGCCTTGCCATAGCCGACCAGGCCGTCCTGGCCGACCTTCTTCTTCTCGGAGCCAAAGACGCCGAAGACGTACTCCTTGCCCTCGGTGCCCTTCCGCAGTGGGAAGGTGATGATCGACTTGCCCTCGTCGAACAACTCGCCCGTCGGCTTCTTGACCACGGGGAACCGCGCGTCGAGGCCAGAGAGGGTTGACTCACCCAAGGAATCCGCCTTCTGCAGGTATGGCGACACGTATTGGTAGGGTCTTGAGAGGTATGGGAGCAGGGGCTTGCCGAGCTTCTCGTAGCCAGCCTGGGTGATGTCGAGGGATTTGGCACCGTAGGGGTTGGATTTGAAGGTCTTGATGGAGTCGGAGATGACGGGATAGGAGATCAGGTGCTGTTACGCTCGTTGTTAGTTGTGTGGCAGCCGTGTGAGGGGGAGGGAAGACCTACGCCAAGGAAGGCAGAGGAGATGGGTGGCGTATCGCCGTTGACCTGGGTTGCCATCTTGTCGTCGGATAGATCTGATTCGAAATGGGGCATAAGAGGGGGGATGGGAAGAGCAGGTGATGGGATTCTAGAGACAGGCTCGCGTCAGGAAGTCCGAGTCATGGTTCATGGGAGAAGGGCTTACTCTTCTGAGCTTGGGAGCCGGTCTTGTGTAGTAGCTATGCGGGTGGTTGAAGAGGAGTGAGAAGGTTGGGTAAGTTCAAGTTCAAGTTCAAATTCAAGTTCTTTGGAAGGGGGGGGGAAGAAAGGGGTCAGAAGGACGAAAGGGAGAAGGATAGAAAGGAGAAAAGATGGTGTGTTATGAGTGGTAGCGATGATGGTGCAGTGGGCAGCTTTATCAAGGGAAGGACTTTGTCAAGGGAAAGGAGCGAGAGGGAACAACGTAAGAGGGCAGGGGAGATCCACGACGGGAACTATATCATTACCGTCTCTGTTGCGCCACACCTGGCCATCTGCATTTGCATGTGCGTGTGCTACTTATTACTTATTTTTCCCTGATTGGATTGGATTGGATTGTGCTCTTCACTCTGTTCCACCGTGGTCGTGTTTGTTTATGTGTATCGAGCCGGGATGGACGGGGTTGACGAGGCTTGGGACGACAGGCCAGGGATTGGATTGTCTGCAGCAGAGAAGCCTGGCATCGGTGTTCCATCGACATGCATTCCAACATCGAGTGGCGATGGGTTGACGTTTTCCCATGTTTAGCGGTGGATACTCGACATCGATATCGTGATAGATGATGCACCTTGATGCGTGTGTTTGGCATGTGAAAGTGTGTGCCTGAGGCATCAACCTCCCTCGATCTCCCTCTTGTCCCTCGCCCCTATCTCCTCTGAACATCATCTCCGCCGCCATGATTCGTATCAACGTATCAACGTATCAACCTCTTAAATGTCTTTGACTCTTCTGCTATCTGCTATCTGCTATTGACTCTTACGCCGACCTCCTCGATCGCGGCATTTGATTCCCTGAAACAAGCGTCGCAGCCCTGGGCCAGCCCCATCGCCCATCGTTATCAGCCACTATCTTTAGCTCGAACTGTAGTGTCAGTGTATCATCGCCCTATGGCCGATACGGATATGTATGTACATCGTATTGTATGTCTTTGTTCTTTCTCATCCACTCTCATCCAATCCCTCCTCAACCATTCTCAACCTGAAATTCATCTCTCATCTTCCCCGTTGCACCGGCTCCCGGCATGCTCTAGCCGCCTATTGTTCCTTGATCGAGGCATATAACGAGTTCAGAGATGCCTGCCTGCATGAACAGGATGGCCGCGCTGCAGTTTTATATTGCTGAGCAGGCATATTCCCTCACCACCATGACTACATACGGATCATTGCCGGAAGAGAGCTAGAAACCGCTTGGCCTGACGAGGCTTGACGTTGGTTCTCAGATGCATCAGCCACAGCCAAGCATCTGCATCTGACATGTGAAAATGTCCTCATTCCCGTCTGTGCTCACTTCAACTTGTCTTCACTTCGTATCCTTGACATGTCTTCTCTTCACTCCCCGATGGTTACCTATTCTCCGATTCTGATATTCTCCTGCTCTTTGTATCTACATCACCAGTATACATCACATCCTAGAGAGTATACATTTCCTTTAACACAATTCACAAATCAATCAATTAATACCCAAACCCCGACATACATTACATACACAAAAGCCCCCCAGAATCTGAAAATAGAACCAAACAAAAATCCCCCCTCCCATCTACCTTCCCTCCCTCCTTATTCCCCATCCACACACAGAATCCAGACCCCGTCTCCGCATAGCTTTGTGAGACCTAACCAGGAACCTACCTACCTACCTAGCTGTCATGCACATTGGAGAGCAGGGGAATACGTCGTGTAGGGAAGCACGACATGTCCCGGGGTATTTTTCCTTTCCCTTTCTTTCATTTTAATTTATTGAATTGCTATGATTGGATCTGATTGCATTCGATCTCTAGACGGGGAGGAGATATATGTATATGTTGTACGGCAGGGTAAGGAAGCGGGGAGGGAAGCTATTGCTTGCTACTCAGCGGATGGATGCATGTTAGTTGGTAAAGGGGAAGCTGGGGATGGCTTCCGCGTTTTTGATGAGCGTCTGGTCTGGGATCCATGTGGATATTGGGCTAGGGATCTCGGGTGTTGCGGCATGCTCTGTTTGAGACTCAGCTTGATGATGATAATGATAACGATGGCGGTGGTAGGATCATTGGAGGATGGAGGAGACCCAGATCAGAGATCAATCAATCAATCAATCAATCAATCAACCGATATCTACCTACATCTACCAATATCTACATCTACCTACATCCTACCCCGCCTATCTCCCCCTCCCCACATTCCCCACTCCCCACTTCCCACATCCCCCCGCTACCTTACACCTCATCCCTCGTCGTCAACTCCCCAAAGATAGCATCGTAAATCGCCTGTCCCACCCCCGTCGCGCTCGCCGGATTCTGGCCCGTAATCAGCCTCCCACCTCTCGCCACCACCACTCTGGGCGCCCAATCCTTATCCGCCTTGACATACTTCCCACCCGAGGCCTCATCCAGCGCATCCTGCAACTTGAACGGCATAGCCTGGGTCAGTCCCACGGCGTCCTCCTCGCTATTCGAGAACCCCGTGACGGGCTGGCCCGCGAGCAGGTGCGCGCCCCCGGGTAACTTGACGTGCGCGAGCGCCGCGGGCCCGTGGCATACCGCCGCGATGATCTTGTTGTGCGAGTGGAACTCGTTGATGAGCTGGTGGCTCTGCGGGTCGGTCGCGAGATCGAACATAGGCCCGTGACCGCCGACGAAGAAGATGGCTTCGTAGTCCGAGGCGTGCCCTAGGATCGAGGATAGCGGGACTGTGTTGGACCAGAGTGTGGACTGGTGCTGGTGGATGGATGTCGAGATCGGGTCCGAGGAGGCGGCGGTTATGGAGGAGGGGTCGAGAGGCGCGGGGCCGCCGTGGGGGGAGGCGATGGTGATGGAGACGTGGTCTTTGAGGACGTGGTAGGGGTGGGCGAATTCAGACTGTGCGAGGTGGAAGGGTGAGTGAGTGGTGGTTTGGAAGGGGGAGGGGATGAAGAGAGAGGGGCACGAACGAGATACCATCCCGTGGGCTTGCCGGTGTTGCCCAGTTTATCATGAGAGGTGAGTACGAAAAGAACCTTTGGTGCCATGGTGAAGTCTCGTCTGTCCCGATCGATCGACTGATTGACTTATTGAGGTGTTGTTTTAGTTTCTGTAGTAGAAGTAAATCTCTGCGAGGGAACGAACCTCTTCTCTTCTCTTTCCCCTCTCTTTGTAGTCAAGGCGGGGTATGACAATGAATGATCTCATCTTCAACATCTGCGTCTGCCATCCTCTCCATCTGCTTGGTCAGAGGGTATGAGCCCTATATCTCATCGATTGATGTACGCCTCCTGTGATTCGTCCCATCTGGAAGAAAGAGAAAGCTGCTGATGTCAGACTCCGCACACAGTGATGTAACCCCTCGTTGCCCCGGGCGATCTTGCGCGGGCCGGCCCTGCATCTCGCCTAAGCCCCTTTAACCCCCCCCACGTCTTCAAGGGCTCACGGTTCGGGAGCTTCGATCAGATTAATTACCCTGTGGTCTAGAACTGTACTCACGGGTTGCAGGCCTTTTTTTAATAAGAAAAGAATAAGATTGCATACTTGTCTGAAGTCTCCACCTACGATGTGAGGATCCATCTGTCACTCCCTTGTGAGGTTGTGTACGGCTCACCAGGACAGTGCTGACTCCCTGACTTCTATAGTAAATACCAGCTTCGTTCAGACTTGGCTCACAGATTCAAATGCACAAAGACGACAATACAACACAGTACCAACCAAGGCAATGATTCTAATTCAGTTGCATCATAAATTATACATTCATTACATATCATCACATCATGACTCCCTCACAACTTCACCCTTAAAACACACCCAGAATCGTCTTGATCTTGGGGAAGTACTATAGCACAGGATTAGCCACCGCGCTCATCATCGGAACATCAAGAATTACTTACCGGAGTCCCCCATCCAGAGACCGCATCCCAGCCCTGCTTCGCCAGGAAACCCGTCGTGTTGCATCCGATCGCACTGCCGCTCGTGACGTCCGTGAAGGCGAGGTGGCCAATGGAGTAGAGCCAAGGGTTCAGGAAGCCCAGAGGCGGTCTGCCCTCGGCGATCAGCGCATCGTTAACGAGGGTGAGGACGGCGCTCGCAGCGGGTGTAGCGGCGCTGGTGCCGTCGAGCCACGTGTCGGAACCGTTCCAGGTGGTGATGAAGTGGAAGCCCTGGGCTGAGATGTCGGGGTAGCCGCGGCCGGACTTGTTGTAGAGGCCCTCAAATTCGCCGTTGAGGGAATCGACGTATTGGGGCACGGCGAGGTCCTGGTAGGAGGGGCGCTTGAAGTAGCTGCTGAAACCGCCGCCGGAGCTGAAGTCATCAAGGGGATCCCAGGCTACGACTTCGGGGGAGAAGTTCATAGTGGCACCGACCGAGGTGATGTAAGGGCAGGTGGAGGGGAATTCGGGGAGGAAGGTGGGAGACTTCTTGCCGTCGTTGGTGTAGCATCCTCTGGAACCTCAGTCAGTACGCGTGATCAAGATTTCTACTTCACCTGGGGACTTGACACTTGCCCAGTCCCTTCTGGGATGCACCGAGGCGATGCGGCCTAAGCTTAAATGTACATACCCTTCAGCTCCAACTCCACTGTCACCACTTGCAAAGAGCAGAGAGATGCCTCGAGCACCCAGCTGAGCAAATCCATTACAGACCGAGGTCGCGTATGAGAGTGGAACCGTTTGTTCGTCGTCATCGTACGAGGTGCTGATTACCTGGGGCAGATCAGACTGGGCGAGCACATACTGGATCCAGGTCAGGTATGGCTCGTTGGTGTCCGTTGGAGTCACAGCATCAGGGTTGAAGGGCGGGGAGCCACCGGTTGTGAAGGCAGTCAGCGGAGTGGGCCAGCTGATTCCAAGAATCGTCTCGGCGTCAAGATTGCCCTCGAGGTCCTTGCCATTGGCGAGCTCGGTAGCATTCTCCTGGGTTTGTTCATTGTTTCCGTCTGCTATGACTTCAACACTGAACTCATATGCGGCGGCAGCAGCTTCCGGGCGGTACTCATTCAGAAAGATGTAGGCATCTGACCGGTTATTCGACTCGCCAAGAAAATCGTTGAGACCGACTTTGTTCTTGCCCGCGGCCTTGGGAGTGTAGTCATAAGTCCCATAGAGGGTCCGGAGACAGAGAGGGGTCACCGCGGTCTCGTTGCACACTTGCGCTACAGTCGGGTTGGTTGGGGGGGAGATTGGCTTCGGTGGCTTCCAACCCTCCGGGGCCACGGTCTTCAGGGTGCTCCTCATAGCCCGTGGTGCAAAGAATGAGGTGGTTGGCTGAATAACATCAATGTGCTCGTGCAGGTGCTTTGGAAGAGACCATTCCGGCGCGCGAACAATCTGGCCACCCTCCTCATGCTCGAAGACAGAGTACTCAGTCTCAAGAAGGCTCTCCACATCGCTCACGGGAAGGGATAGTCTGATCCAGTCCTTCGCGGGGCTGTAGTGGAGTGAAGTAGCTTCAATGCCGTGGTCAAAGAGCCACTCGTGAACAAGTTCCAGCGCATCATCGGAGGGTTTAACCAGTTCGTTCACCTCGGCCTCGGTCAAGTGCTGACCATACCGGCTGTGCGCGGGGTCGGAAACTATGCTGCAGTCAGCGAGGGGCAATGCTGTAGACGCGGCGCATCCATTCTTACCTTCGTAGAGATGCCTCTCGAGCTCATCGAATTGGCTCTGCTTCAGACCGATCTGCAGGTGGATTGTGTGGTCCGAAGGCGCTGGGCCGACCCTGGACCATTTCCTGGGGACGTTATGGGTCTCTTTGAGGGCGTAAGGAGAGCGGAGGTGGAGCGGGGAGCCCACTGCCGCCTCAGCAGCGACGAGGAGGGCCAGCAGGACGCGGCGAGCAAGAGAGATGTGCATCTTCACAGATTGAACGTGCAGCTCGGGAGAGATGAGGCTGGTTGGAGAGGGCCATGGTGGGCGATGAAGCTTTTATTATCTGTAGAGCAGGCATCGGGGTAAGATTGGCGGGGGCCTGGGCGCGACCAGAAAGACGGGATATCGTAACATGGTCCCCTTGCTAGGGCCGAGTCAAGCCAGGAACCACGACCCTTGAATACAGATGTCAACCGTTCTGCTGTACCTGATACGCCTACAGATCTATCCTATTGTACCTACCGACATCCAGATCTTTTCCGGCTTTAACCACCCATCATCTCCTCCATCGTCCTCCCTTCCATCCTTTACGCCCGTATCAACAATCAATCATCCAGAACCCATTAATCGATCATTCATTCACCTTCTCCGATCCGTCAATCCCGACCTTCCCAATTGCCTTCTGCGGCCTAGCCTCCCGCCCCGGACCCTTTACGCTTTCGCCCTTAGCCGAGCATCAACACGGGCCCGGCTGGCGCGTCTCCCAGATCAGAAGGTGATGCCACGATAAGCAGCTCGCACGTCTTTTTTGTCCTGCCGTGCTTCGGGATGAGCGATCGTCGTACGTACGCATGGAGTTCCTCGACGGAGTTTCTGGCTTATTGTTGCATGAAATAATAGTTGTGATGATTAATTCCAATTCTCATTTTACAGGAAAAAGTCCGGAATTCGGGGGCTAGGATGGCGAGGCGGGGTTTAGATAAGATAGGCTGGGGAGGTTGGAGATGGGAACCTCTTCCTGCTGGGATATACCTACCTCTATACTCTGTGTCTAAGGTTCTACTTACTACGACTTGATCAAATCACAAAATTCGTAACGCCAGCCACTCAACGAAAGAAAGGAGAGAAGATATAATACACAAAGAAGGAATAGAAAAGAAGATCAACAGCTCTACGTAGGGGAGGAAGGAGGTTGAACCGGGCAATTTGGGCCTTGATAATAGAAAGGTAAGCCGACCCCTTCCCACATCCTTCTCTCTAGAAGGAGACGGGTTTGAAGGGGTTTGAAGATGGGAGCTCTTGCTGAACGGAATAGATGGCCGTGAGAAACGGATGCCCAATGAAGCTATTTATTCGCAGCCAAGAAGAGGCTGATGGGAAGTATTTCGATCCCTCCCTGGCACTTCTTTCCGTACCTTATACTCTACTCCACTTCTGTCCACTCACCCCACATTCCACTTATTCCAGACTGTATAAAGCACCGTTCATTGAACGTCTTATTATATCCCATCACTCCGCCAAAGATGTCTTCCACGTCTGATGTTCACATCAGCACTTGTTCAAAGGAGGGGCCAGCACGAAGCAAAAGACTCCTCTCGTACAAAGGGGCACTATGTTGTCACGAAAATGGCACGTGCAGTCCATGGAACCTCTAGTCATCTCTGTACTAGGTACTCCATACAATCCTCTACACCGATCTCTACACCGAATTTCCAGATGGCAAACGATGAACATGTGGAGCTGTCAGTTTGATCCGCACGAGCCGATCCGAAGACCTGCTGTCCCATGCTGCTCAAGGACCTATCAGACCCAGCCTTTTGGCTTAAAGTGCCACATGGGAGTCACGTTTTCGTTTCTTGTGAAAATCACCTCTGTTTTAGATGTTGTGTATCAGAACTCAATCGATCGGTGAGTGTTGAGACGTGTATGCTGTATCCACTGTCTGTGGAACCGGTTATGCAAAGGCATACAGTGATACACAAAGACGTTGCTGCGGCGCCGCCTTCTAGGTGATTCGACCTATCACAGATACATATATAGATATATATGTCGTTAGGTAGTATACGATTTTCAAGTAACCGTCGTAAGTACCGGCTGCAACGGCGCGCAGCTTTGTCATAGCTTTTCCTTGTTTCCAATCCTGACAATGGCAATGAATGTCGAGGGTAAGACAGCTATCGTCACGGGAGCAGGTCCCGGAATCAATTTCTGTTTTGCAAGATTGCCCCTGAGCAAAGGCTGCAATGTAGTGATCGCAGACCTTGCCTTGCGTCCCGAAGCTCGGGCTTTGGTTTCCCAATATCTTACCTCCTCTGCTGCAAAAGCAGTCTTTCAGGAAACGGATGTGACGGATGGGGCGTAGTTACAAACGTGGTTCGAAATAGCGATTGAGAATTTTGCTGGAGCAGATATCGTTTGTCCCGGCGCCGGAGTCTACGAGCCTGTGAGTATCACCTTCACAGTTACAGACAGGGGCATCGGCCTTCCTCAGACTTCTGGGTGCCACCCAGAACGTTTCCTTCGAAGGACAAGCTTTTCAAATCGCGATACTCGATCTTGGACATCAACATCACGCACCCGATCCGTGTTACCCAGATGGCTATCGGGCATTTCCTCGCACGCAAGAAGCCTGGCGTCGTGGTACATGTCTCGAGCGTAGCGGACCAGATCCCCTTCTTCCCCACGCCCATGTACGTCGCATCAAAACACGCTCTCTCGGGATTCGTCCGCTCTCTTTCCCGACTCGAGAATCCGCCTTCCCATCTCCTCCAGATTCGCGTCAATGCCGTTGCGCCGGCGAGGATCCTCACTCCGTTGTGGACAGATCATCCGGACAAGATGCAGATGGTTGGGAAAGACAACCCGGGATGGATCATGCCGGAGGACGTAGCTGCTGTCATGCTGGATCTGGTGCAGGAGGAGGAGCACGTCGGGGGCACGATCATTGAGGTTGGGGAAAGGGTGCGGAAGGTGGAGGCTTTCAATGATCCGGGGCCTGGGGTCGGTGGGAATGAAGTCCAACGTGATGATTCCATCGAGGCCGATATGTGGGCCAGTATGGAACGGCAATACAATGGGATATAAGTGCATGCTCCCTGGTTGACGGTCCTGTCCGGAATGTTCCAAGCCTTATTCACCATCTTATCCTCTTCCCTCCCTGCTCATGACGGGCGTGGCTTGGAGAAGGTATAGAAGCCATACTCCGCAGAGCGGTCGGTCAGTAGAGGCAACTCCAACTTGTCATCATCCAGACATCCAATGATCCCCGCCCTCTGCGGAGTAGATGTGTACCGTAACCTCGTACTCTGCGCGACGTAGCCGCACATCTGCAGAAAAAGTGCGGCAAAAGCGCGGTGTGTTTATCATGACCAAGTTCCAACTTTCCATGCAGCGCCGCATCCTTGTCCCGTGGTCACAGTGTCCTGCAGCCGTTTTTGTATTCCACTCCATGGCTTCGCGAGCAATTCAGGATGCCCAGGTCAAAATGCCTGGCAATAAGTCGTAGCCGGCCATGTTTTTATCATGACGGAATGTTTATATGACAGGGCCGGGAACGCGGGGATAAAACGAGAACAATGAAATGATGATGAAACAATGGTTGACAGACTTCGAACTTGAGCTTCGATAGGCCGCCGGGCTAACCCTCCCAAAATGGAATGCTTCTGTGAAGGCCGTCGATTGATTCGCTGGAATGCACCATGCAAACCGGATTTCCCTCGGGCCCTGAATCGCCTCGTTCGACTGAATCTCTATCGCTCTTTTGATAAGAGAGGAGATAATAATAAACAAAAGCAGAAGCAGAAGCAGAAGCAAAAGAAAATAAGGGCAATGCCCTGAGAAGGCAGCAGTGAACCTCACATTCGTTGCATCGCCCTCACCACCATCACCATCACCATCAACCGTCACTCGCTACTTACCGTCCTGCGCAGAGAAACATCCTTTAAACTCTCGACCCGTCGTGAAGAGCCTCTCTCTTCCAACACAACCCACATTCTCTTATTCACTCGTTCAACTGCTCTCCCGCCATCAGACGCGTTCGTTCTCTTGTCTTCTGTTGTCTGCCCTTTCTCTTCTTCTTTCCGTCTCCATTTTTTATCCCCACGACTTGCCATCCCACGGCCACTCTCACTCCCTATGCGAAGCATGTTTTCCAAGACGCTGGCAGGGGCTGGTCTCCTTGCCAGTTTCGCCATCAGTGCTATTAATGCCATCGATCCTATTTCTGTTGTCGGGTCCAAGTTCTTCTACAGCAATGGGACCCAGTATTTCATCAAAGGTACAGTCCGCCATCCGCCCCTCGCCCCGTCCCGCCACGGTGGAGCCCACTGTGCTAATGTCAGACCAGGAATCGCATATCAATTGACCGAGGCCGATCCTCTCCTCAACACCGAGCAATGCCAGCGCGATGCCTCCCTCATGAAAACCTTGAATGCGAACGCCATCCGTGTCTACCATGTTGATCCCGATGGAGATCATTCTGGCTGCATGTCGGCGTTCGCAGACGCGGGCATCTACCTGCTGGTTGATCTGGATACCTTCAACACTGCAATCGACCCGGTAAGCTCCCCGCCCCCATGCTCCCAAAGGTATAATACGTAGGATCTGACAGTTTCGCAGATAGTTGCCTCATGGAACCAAACTCAATTCAATGCCTATGCCAAAGTCATGGACGCATTCGCGAACTATACCAACACACTGGGCTTCTTCGTTGGGAATGAGGTTATCGCCCTGAACAACCAATCGCTCGCAGCTCCCTACGTCAAGGCGGCGGCAAGAGATCTGAAGGCTTATAGGAACAGCAAGGGATACAGGAACATTCCCGTAGGATACTCCGCGGCAGACATCGCAGAACTTCGCCCCATGTTGCAGAACTATCTCGCCTGTGGAACCAATGCATCCGAGAGCATCGATATGTTTGGACTCAACGCCTACGAGTGGTGCGGTGCGAACACCATGGCAACCTCTGGGTATACTACACTCAACACCTACGCACAAGACTACAACATCCCGATCTTCTTCTCTGAGACAGGTTGTAACACGGTCCCACCGCGGACTTTTCAAGACCAAGACTCCATTCTGGGTCCGGATATGGATAGTCTCTGGTCCGGAGCCATAGTCTACGAATGGATCCAAGAAGCCAACAACTACGGTCTCATATCCTATGGCCCCAAGGTAGACCCAACCGTGGTTGCCAGCGGTGTCGTGGCTGGAATCTCGCGAACTGGAACTCCTACCCCCGTCTTGCCTGACTTCACAAACCTGCAAAGCAAGTGGGCGACTCTGACCCCTACCGGTGTGGCATCTTCTGCGTACTCGCCAAGCTTAACGCCACCTGCATGTCCCAGCTCCACAGCGGGAGGATGGCTCGTGGATGGTGATGTTGCGCTCCCCTCGGTGGGGCAGACGCAGCAGGTGAGCTCGACTGGGTCCCCGACCTCGGGAGCCACGGCGTCTTCGTCACCAACTGGTACAGCGACTGGATCGGCGGCCAACCCAACGAATTCAAAGAAATCGCAGTCGCCTGCCAATGGAGGAAGGGAGATTGCGGGCATGAGTGCGGGCTTGGTGGCTGTTATGCTCGGATTTGTGTATTGGCTATGACCCTGTCTTCCACGGCCTTGAACCTGGAAAGAGACAAGGAAGTTCTGCCTGAGATGGTAGACTACGCGTTCATGTACATATGATTGGGAGAAACCGGGCAATGTCTGGATTCTTCCGGAAGGGCGTTATTGTATGGCCGTGAAGCGGGGCGTTAGGTTCTTCTGTCTGGGTCTTCATTCCGGGGAGCGAGCATACAATTGTGCGTTCTTGTTTGGGCGTGGAAAGAGAATAGGAGAGCACGCGTCATGCATCAATGATGATAATAAGATAGCTCTGGGCCATTCACCATTTGCTACTATCCCGCATAATAAGATGGTCCTTAATGAAGCCTTTAATGTGGCACGTGAAACGACAGAACAAGGCTTTCTGAATCAGAAGTTAAGAGATAAGGACCTAGGAAGTAAGTGTTCATTCTAAAAAAGAAGTGGAAGTGAAGTATTGATAGCAAGTGTGATCAGATAGTGGACGAGTTCTCTCCTTTCTTCTAGCATACTGATGACCAAAAATCCCATTCCAAGATAATCAACCACTTGTCTGCGTTCTAGAGAGAAGTCTTTCAGAATACCTAAGCACCAGCATAGCAAAACAGCCAAGACAGAGACTGAAATGTCTTCTTGTTTAATCAGCATTTGTCAAAGTGAATTAGGCTGAGAGATCTCTTATGCATACCTATCTAGCTAAATCCATTCATTATCAAGAACACATACGTTGTTGGTTACTATGAGAATTTGTACTAGGACAACAGTATATTCAATCTATCTTAAGCTCTGTCTTATATCTTTGAATATGCACTTTTCTTAGATCTCCCATGTCACATGCTTGAGCATTCTAGCAGTGTTTCTTGCTCGTTTGTATGTTTTGTACTGTATCCTGCTATCCTCTAGTGAATAGCGATCTGTCTGTCTTTACAAAGTCCCTTTCTATCCACGTGATGCAAGAAAGGGGGCACGTCGCGTCACTTGCTATTCATTTGCTACCGCGCCAGATTCCTCTTGTGCACAGATAGAAAGGATTTCACTTATTTGTAAGGTAAGGTAGAGGAAACCTTGTGTGTTGTAGAGAAGGTCTCCTTGTGTGTTGTAGAGAAGAAAGGGAGTTAGTAATAAAGGGGGATCTAATAAGATCTTATTTTCTATAAATCATGATGACCTTTCTATCCTGAGTACAGCTTGGAGCAGTAAGTCATCTGTTGTAGGCTTCGCTTTGAGTGGGTAGGTAAGTTTAGAAGTTCCTAGTCTTGTGGAAAAGAAAAGATCTAAGCTAATAATCTCCTCACCTTTAGGTACAGATTAGAAACGGTACGGATGAAACAAGGATTTGATTAAGAATCAGAGAGCTTCTTGATTTCTAAGAACATCTTGAGATCTCATAATTACGAGCTTCTTGATATCTAAGAGCGTCTTGATATCTAAGAGCTTCTTAATATCTGAGAGCAGACAAGAACTTGATATTAGATAAGAGCTTGTCATCAAAACAACAATTAACATTAAAACAGTAATTGTTGTCAAAATGTCAAAATGTCAAATAACATCAAATAACCGGTATAACAACAATAACTAACATCAAAACAGAGAATTCCAAGACTGCTACCTCACTCTTGTAGTGCCAAGCTTTCGAAATGTCCTCGTAGATCTTATAGACGAATTCACTGCCGCCGTCTTCTACACCTAAGAACTTCGTTTGATCTTTGTCTTCCTCCATCACGAATCGTCTTCGAACCTACTACTTTGTTCTATCTCAAACCACGAACAACATGGAGAGCACACCAACAACACCATTGAAACCAACCTGCTTGCCCACTTCGGTTGGGTCAGCGTACGAACAGCACAGTACTCCTAGCACTATGGGGGCTTTGATGAGCTTCAGCGACATTGCGAACAAACAGTCCTACAATGACGACAAGATCGGTCTGCCTTCTGACGAAGCATCAGCATCGTTGCACCCAGCCTGCTGGCCCATTTCGTCCGACCTTGTTCGTCCTCCAAGCCCTCGAACATACGCGGCGCGATCCAGAATCCCGATAGAATTCCCACCTATTCTCGCTGCCCCGTATGGCCTCCCTGTCCGAATCAATCCTCAAAGTGCACTTAAGGCTTTGGATCATGCTACATATGGATCGACTCCCGAGACCCTCACTGGAGAAGCAGGAGGTACTGAAGCAGGAGGTACTGCTGGGCTCGGCATTTCGATGAATGAACCACAGACCAATCCTCCCGGCCATCTCAGGGGCATCGCAGTCCGCAATAGAGACCACGCCGTCGAGGACCTGAGCCGGAACAAGGAAGCGATGAAGCGGTTAGAGGCGCATATCAGAGAGCGCGTCCCATATGTGCAGCTAGCGAGTCGAAACCTACAGGCTTTGATGGGGCTGCGGAACGAGATGCCATTCAAACTACCTAAGAGCAGCACTCAGATGCCAAGCCTGAGCTCTGCATTCAAGACTGTGGGTAATATGTCCGGCGTTATGGATCTAGACAGCAGTGGTGGCGCAGCGGCAAAGGTGAGAGGAGCGAGCGGGAATGATAGAGCCGAGCCAGATCGCGAGATGGGGTCGATGCTGCCTCCGAAGTTACCTCAGGGGATGCACGTTGTTGACATGCAGACGGGCATGGGATTGCGAGAGTTCTTGTTAGCCAAGGGGAAAGAGGTCGGGAATCGGAAGCGCCAGTGCAAGAGTATCAGCTTCCATGACTTCACGCCGGAGATGCAGAGCATGACCTATCAGAATGTGCTGCTGGGCCATTATGGGACCGAGATGGGTGGCAAGGTCGACGTGTACGAGATTGATCTGTATGTTTTCCCCCTTTTGCCTCCCCCCTTTTTTACGCGAGGAGATAGGAGTGGACAGGATACTAACAGACAGGCAGCCCGGTAGTCAGTCTGAATGCGGAGACCGGACAATCAACACACAATGCAGAGACCTGGATCTGGATCCTGATCCAACGACCAATCGTCACCTTCGAACCCGCCGATACTTCGAGCTCAACGCCAGGCAACGCCATACTCAGAAGCGCGGCCGCGACATTCCTCCCCTCCTTCGCTCAAGTCGCAAATGATAGCCAAACGACCACCACACACCCAACCCTACCCCCTAACTTCCCCGAACCCATCCCGCACTCTTGGCTCGTGTTCGCCGCACCCATGGCGCACTTGACCATCTACCCGGAGACTGTCGAGAGCAACCTAGCAGCGGCGCCCACCTCATCAGGACCGCAAGGCGGGCGCGAGTTGAGCAAGCGCATCGACTACGATTTCTCGCACCAGGGGACGCCGCTATTCGAGTTCTCAGGCTTCGCGGGACGGCGCATGGAGTTTTTGAGCGTGGAGCGGATGGACCCGTTCTGTAAGGGGGATTCGTGGGAGGACTATACGAAGGAGGAGTATGAATCTGTACATGCCGACTGGTTGACGCGGTTGGAGAGGCGGGGGGTGAAGTTTTCGGCGAGTGAGACTGGGAATAATGGCGCGCCGGATGGGTGTATGCCTTCTCCGCACAAGGGGGCTTGGTGGAAGGAGTTTTATTATCGGGTTGGGGAGGACTGCGAGAAGTGGCGGAGGGTCAGAAGGGCGATGGGCAGGGGCAGATGTAGGGTCGTATTGCGGTGGAATGAGATTGAGGGAAACGAGGATGATCAGATGGATGGTGGGAGAGGGAGGGGAGCTGGGAGAATCAGGGGCCTGAAGGAGAGGTTGAATGCTAGCACGGGCATCGATGGGAGGATGAGGAGATTGACGAGGAGTGAGTCGAGACGTCGAAGTGCTTTGGGACTGAGTGATCCGAGCATCCCTACAATGAGTGCTGCTGCCGCGGGAGAGATGAAGAAGGGGAAGGAAAGGAGAAAATAGGGGTCAAGTGGGTTTGTCGACTGCGGTGGGGTTTGACATTGTATGGGAGGGAACTTCACACCCGCAGGGAGCTGTATCGAATCCGAGAACCATGGGAAGGAAAGTAAGGCGTTGGCTGGTGAATAGTTTCTGGCAGGAATCCTGCTGCTGCGATTAGGGCTTTGAAGTCTGCAAATTGCGGTATAGATGTTGAAAGGGGATTGTAGGATAATAATGAGATATTTCACATACTGAAACTTGCAGTCTTGCTGGTGCCACGACCTTTTAAATCTAGAAATCTTCAGTTCATCCAGTAGCCTCTTTCAAGGGCCGCCCGTTACCTGAGGCTTTCCACTCTTCTTCCCCGCCATGTTTTCCGAACCGTTCTTATATGGAATGTCGTAAGATGCTTCAGACATCGAGGAAAGTAGTCCGTGAGCGAGAAGCAGAAAGCAACAATGTAACGATGATCTTAGATGTATGCCGCTTCTTGTTAATGCCACATGATCAGATCCCATACGCCGGTGGTATAATGCTCCCCAATGCACCCCAATGCTTCCCAATGCTTCCCGATGCTTCCTCCCAATGCCCAGCCCGTAATGGTCCCAGATTACTCCCTCGCATCCCTGTATCATAGACCCAATAAGCAGCCATAGTATCCCTATTTCTTCTTCATCTCCCCCATCCACACCTTCATAGCCTTTCCACTATCATGGCACCTCCTAAAAAGATCCCTTTCCCACTCATCCAAGCCCCTCAAAAATTCCACTGAATCACCACTTCCAACACCGCCGCCGGCGCCCTTTCCCTGCCCAACATGACTCGCATGGTCACTAATTTCTGCGGCCCTCTTGCGCCAGCTATCCATGAGCACGTCGCACAGCTCGTCCTCCTCGAACAGCTCCAGGAGGCGCTCGCCCAGCCCGTAGAAATTCTGGGCCAGCGCCCGCAGGTCCACGGATTTCGGATCCGCCTTCAGCGCGTTCATGACGCGCGTGCTGAGCGCTGCTGGCAGGTCCAGCGTCACGAGGGAGCGGGACGGAGTCTTGGATGTCGCGGTCGCGGACACGGCCAGCATCTCGCTGAGCCAGAGAGGGAGGTCGACTCGTGTCCCGGATTTGAGCGTATGCCCAGCGGCATTGTCAAGGTAGCCGAGAGAGGGAATGTCCAGCTCAAAGGTTGTGGGCACTTTCTGGGGATGCGGTTAGCATTCATTTGGCGGGGTGTTTTTTCGAGGAGGGGGAGACTTGCTTGCGCGTCAGTGAGGATTGCGTCAATGTCGTAGTAGGACATTTTTGCGCAACAGTGACAATTGTCGACGGCACGTAGAAGCAGCTGGTTCGCTGTGGCAGGGCGAGTTTATTTGTCGGCGGCGCGCATGGAATGTAGTGATCAGTGAGTGATGTATAAATGCCGAGCAGCGATTTGGCAGCGGATATTCTGCCGCGGATCGTTGCCCGCTCGCTTGAGCTGTGACGTGAATACCCGAGCTTCCCAAGGATTCCATTATTACAACATCCACTCTCTTCCTTCTGTCTTATAAATCGTCCCTCGATTGCACAAACACCAAACTGAAAAGCTGTCTCAACACAATTTCAATTAAGCAGCAACCCAATCATGTCCACCACACTCTTCCGCACTTCCCAAGCAGCTCGCTCTGCTCTCCGAGCTGGAGCTTCCAAGCGGGCTGGTGCTATGGCAAGCACCAGCTTCGTTCGGGGCAAGGCCACTCTCCCCGACCTCCCATGTATGATGATTCCTCGCCCTTTGCTATCCTTCCAGCGACCTTCCTCGTTAACCTCGATTTGCAGACGACTATGGCGCGCTCGAACCCTCTATCTCCGGTAAGATCATGGAGCTGCACCACAAGAACCACCACCAGACCTATGTCAACGGCTTCAATGCCGCGTCCGAGCAGTTCGCAGCCGCAGAGGCAAAGCAGGATATCCAGGCCCAGATTGCCCTGCAGCCATTGATCAACTTCCACGGAGGCGGTCACGTCAACCACACACTTTTCTGGGAGAACCTTGCGCCCAGCAAGCAAGGTGGTGGTGGCGAGCCCACCGGAAAAGTCAAGGTTTGTGTTCTCTGGTCTCTTCCTCCTGTTTCCTAAGCTGTGAAGGCACTTACGATAGGGGATTTAACAGCTGACGTTACAATTCCACAGACGGCGATTGAGGCAGCCTACGGCGACTTCTCCTCATTCAAGACCAAATTCAACACCGCGCTGGCCGGCATCCAAGGCAGTGGCTGGGCGTGGCTCGTGAAGGACAATGAGACAGGCCAGGTGCAGATCCGGACATACGCCAACCAGGACCCGGTGGTGGGCAAGTACACCCCGCTCTTGGGTATCGATGCGTGGGAGCACGCTTACTACCTGCAGTACCAGAACCGCAAGGCCGAGTACTTTGCGGCGATCTGGGATGTCATCAACTGGAAGACGGTAGAGCAGCGATTGAAGTAGGCGGATGAATGGAGATGACGTGTAAGCTAGTGACCATGGCATAGTTGTATTTAATGAAATAGGTCGAATCCACATCAAGCCAATTCTCCGTGTCATCTTTTCTGCACTGTCAGTTGAAGGGAGTGATGGATCATTCTATTGCAGACGTTACTTTTCCTAAAGCTGGATGCAACTGTCGACCCGGACAGCTCACGTCCCCTCCCCCATCTGCTTCCTTCCACAGTCTCCTTCCACAAGTCTCCTTCCACAGTCTCCTTCCACAGTCTTTTCCTTGTCCTGCCTCTCCCCGGAGGGGATGGCTCCAAGGCCTTAATAACTAAGGAGAAGCGATAATTCCAAGATACACGGTTCCACTCTCCTCTTTAACATACACCAGATAGATCCATACTTGATTGCTTTTCGTTTCCATGCTTTTCAACAAATCTTGGTATTTTGAGCTATCAATATCATCATCTATAGGGTAATAATGTCAACATCCACTACCTTACTCATTCATACCTCACTCCCCACGCCTCGCTCCCAGTCATCACCCATCTACTGAAAAGGCAAACTAAAAAACAAACGCGCGCATCAAAAAACCGATTGCATCAGACCAGACCCCCGCTCAATGAACCATGCTCTTCCCAATCTCGCTGCGCCATCCCCTGGCGCGCTCGAAGCCGTTGGTGTGGGCCTGGTAATCCATGATCTTCTGGTAGACTTCTTCTTGTGAGGTGAGGACGAAGGGGCCGTACTGCACGACTTTCTGGTCGAGGGGGAGGCCGGCGACGAGGACTGTTGGAGGAGGGTGGTTGTTAGTGGGTGCTAGCTATATCGTTGACCAGTGAAGCGTATTCATTCATTCAACTTCGATTTCGATAAGCAGGACGTAGAGCAAGAGGTCGAGTACCAGGACCCGTGGATACTCAAATATCAAAGCAGAGGTAAAGTGGATACTCAATTTATCCAAGTAGAGGTAAAGATAGCGTCGACGCCTACTACTAACACGGTTCCCCACGATCATCCGAGTAAACATGAGGATACCCTCAAGATATCGGCCGGGCACTGCTACCGTCACGGATTATCCGATATCTTGAGGGTGCTATAGAAGGGTGGCGAACGCAATCTTCTTTTTCCCTTTCTCTTTTTCTCTTTTCGTATTTTAGAAGACAGGAAGGCACTGAGAGGTTGTTCCACTTGGACTGCCAAGAGGGGAGGGTGTTCAGAGGGGTCATACCACTGTTCACCCTCCCCCCCCCTTTTTCCTTTCTCTGGCTCTTTTGCGTTCCACGGTATTCTTTGGGACTTTTTGAGCCATTAAAAGACTCATAATTGCCCATTTGCCCAGAGACAAGTGCCTCGACGATATTGACCTACGGAGATTCAACGAGATTCACGTGACTTACTAAAGTGGCCATTCTCCTTTGCGTCTGCTGGAACCTCAGCATAGACCTCATCCCCCTTCTGCTCAAAAACAACATTGTGGTACTGGCCCACAGTCGTCTTCTCCGCACCCTCTCCAAAAGTGGTCGATCCACTCAGAGTGTAAGCAAAAGCATTCCACCCGTCCGGCAGACTCTGCTTGACCTTCCCACCTGGTTTGATTTCGATGTCTAACCACCAAACCGGGGTGTAGGCCAATTCCTGGACGCTGTCGACGCCATGGCTCTGCCCGGAGATGATCTTGATGTGCACCTTCCCGTCATCGACATCGATATTGGGGATCTCGCTGGCCTTCAGGTCGCGGTAGCGCGGCTCGCACTTCTTTAGCTTCTCCGGCAGGTCGACCCAGAGCTGCATGCCGACGTTGGGGCTGCCGTCGGGGTTCTGGCGCGGCATCTCCGCGTGCATGATTCCCTTGCCCGCCGTCATGAACTGCAGATCACCCACCTCGATCGTGCCCTTGTTGCCTACGAAGTCCTCATGGTCGACAGCGCCCTCCAGCACGTACGTGATCTAGAAGAGTTGTTAGATGGTCCAGCATCTCAATCCCGCAGTCCTCCTGACGCACCGTTTCTTGTCCGGAATGCGGATGGTCTGGAAAGCCAGCACCGGGCTTGACACTGAAGTGGTCCAGCATCAAGAAGGGCGAAAAGTTGCGCAGTTGCGGGGTGCCGATGCTGCGGCGGACGCGCGCGCCTGCGCCTTCGGACTGCTCGATGGCCAGAAAGGCCTTGCGAATGGCTCTTGAGACGGCCATGCCTGCTGGTTTTGGAGCGGTGCGGGCTGGTATGATAGGAAGGCCTTCGAAAGTGTTCGCGGTGGCGTTGGAGAAGCGGTTGGTGATGAATCCTAGGTTTCCAAGAAGCGTATCCTTAAATGCTACAGACAGGATTGCGACTCCAATAGAGAATAATGTGAGAATAACCCTCATGAGGACAGGAGGGGACAATTTCTAGGGATTCAGAAGGGGAGAGGAGTGGCAGGACGAAGAGGGAAAAGAAGCTTTGGTTACTCAGCCTTAGCAAATCGTATTGTAAGCGCTAATTCAGGCCTCGGCCCAAAACGAGGCTGGCAGCTAGCCTTGCACTATCGCCTAAACAGGATAAGTTCATCGAGGCCCTGGCTGGTACCAAACACCGGAAACCTTTTAGTAATCAAGAGGCTGGAGGACCGATGTCTGTGTCCAACCGATGCTCCTGTATATAGGTAACCATCTACAGAAGAAAAGAGAGTAACAAAAGAGAGAGAGGTATCTTAATTCACGTATTTCCAATTTTTACTTGTTAATATTTTAGACAACTACAGACAGTGAGAATCTTCCTCGATAGAAATCTAGTAAAATTGGCAATACAAGCCATAATGTCTAGACGAGTGTAGAGATTGTAGTCAGAAAAATCTGAAAGACATAGTGGTTGGATGCGGGGATTGGGTATAGAGGTAATAATAGGAGGTATGAATGTGGTAGGTGGTTGGAGATGAGGGCAGGTGTTGATAGACGTTATATCTCTCTTGCCCTTTAGATAGAGAAGCGTGATGGACAATAGAGATAGATTACTTTCCCCCACACTCCATGATCTGCCCCGCAATAACCCCCAACGGGTCGCACCTCTCCATACTCTCTCTCAGAGCCGCGACCCTCCCAGCAAACCCACCATCATTCAACACCCGCTCCACCGCCACGCGCAGCTCCTCCTCGCTCGGCGTGCCCGTCCGCAGATCAAGCCCGATGCCCGCCCACTGCACACGTGCCGCGTTCTCCGGTTTCTCTTCCGTGGAGCCAGCTACGACCAGCGGGGTTGCGTTGGCGATAGCGTGCTGCACGGCGCCGTAGCCGCCGTTCGTGACGAAGACGGCGCAGTAGGGGAGCAGGTCATCGAAGGGGATGAAGTCGACGACGCGGGCGTTGGCAGGGATTGGAATCTCCGGAGGGAGAGAGGCACCGCGGGAGCCGAGGACGGCGATTACGAGGAGGTTGGGGTTGGAGGCTAAGGCGGAGAGGGTGGGGAGCAGGAGTTGAGTTGGAAAGTTGGAAAAGGTGCCTTGTGACACGGCGATGATTTTCTTCTCTTTGGTTCGGAAGATGTGAAGTACTTCGTCCCAGAAAGGGGGGAAGGACGTCGAGGCGTCGCGGGCACCGCGGGGCAAACCGCCTGCGAACCGGACGTTGGACGGGAGGTCGGAGCGCGGGTACTCGATTTCGGGAATGCACATCTGGATGTAGCGATCGGGGAGCAAGACTGCATCATCAGTGTATAAGCGGTCCGTTGTTCGCGCCCCGACAGAAGAGAGGAGTTCGTTAAAGACGTTTTGGAGATCACAGAGTTCTTCGCGCCTCGTGGCGTTGAGTGCTGTGTTCCGGGCTCGTCCAGCTGGAGAGGAGTCTGGCAGGAGGCAGGACCCGAACGGCGCGGTGTCGATACTCGAGAGAGCCAGTGGTAGTATGCCTAGAGTGATATGTGCTTCCGGTTTCATACCAGGGGCATTCAACATGCTTGGCAAGATGCCCATGAACCCATTGTCAACGACAAGCACCACGTTCCTATCCGGCTCCTTGGCCTTCAAACCCTTCAACGCAGCCTGAAGACTTTCATACTGGCTGGGCATGGAACGAACAAAGAGGTGCTCATTGTCGTACGCTGCAAGGTCTTGTCCGGACAGCAACGCACGTGTTGGAAACCGCGTCGCGAGAACGGGTTCAGAGAAGTCCGCAAACCCGGATAGGGGGTGGAAGGTTGCCCCTATCTCTTCAATAGCCGTTCGGTAGTAGGAGCCGCTGACGAAAGTGACGGGAAAGCCGAGTCTAATGAGACCCTTAGCTATTGCTCGCATAGGACTTACGTGCCCATATATAGGGAAAGCGCCTATGAGAACGTTGGGTTTGGTCATGACGGGTACAGTGTTGGCTTACAGCCTCGTCAAACCACAGATCCTTATTTACTGAAACGCTTTGCACTATATGCTTGTCCCCACAACTCCGAGTTCCGAATTCGATTGTTGAGATGGTTTGGATAATGTCTGGCTCAAAGGATCAATATCTTTCATGTTGCGTTCTTCTGCCTAGCTCTTGAAGAGCGAGCATCAAAAGGATGCAAGATAAGCGCCCTTAATAGAAGAAGGACAAGGGAAAGAAAACATTGTAAGCCGAACTATGCTTTAACTAAAAATAGACGAAACCTAATGCAAGGTGGCCTTATCTCTCCACGTGATTTTGAGCTCTAACGCATACCTATGTGCTACGCCCTACAAACTCGGGGCTGGCTTTGTTATCCAGGAGAGATAAACTCAATGTATAGCGGCACTTGCGGGACATAACCCTAGAGCATAAGACGGAATCGGTTGAGACCTTCCAACTCTCTAGACGAGTTTCTCTTCAGGTCTAGGTACCCGGCAGACGACTTCGAGATGTTCCAGAGGGAAAATGGTGAGATACTTACCTGTAGAAACGGAAACCTATTGAACCTAGTAGAGGACTACAGACGAACAAGCACTTGCAATATTCCCGGAAATCATGTGCATATAGAAACAAGAAGGAAACCGAGCCACTCAGCCTACAAGTAGAAAGGAGGGAAGTAAAAATCAGAAAATGTATGCGCCCGGAACTTGTCATGCCGGAGGCGTAAAAGGCATGCGTAGAAGAGATAGATGACTGCTCTACAGGACACCAAATTCTCCTATCACTACTCGTCCAAGTCTAAATTACCGGCACGCCTCGATCTAAGGCTCCTGCTGCAATGTAGAACCATGCTTGTACCTAGACCTTGTTAGCTTCGCATACTCACCGAAATCACATATAGAGTGGACTTACTTCTTAACAACCCTCTCGATACCATCCAGTCCCATCTTCAGCGTCTCCATCTTGGGGCCATAGCTAAACCGCACGAAGTGATGGCAAGGACTATCGAAAAGATCACGTCTCTTACTCGGGTTCAGATCGAAGAAGATACCCGGCACGACGATCACGCGTTCCTCGAGACAAGCCTGGAAGAAGTTCAGCCCGTCAGATATGGCGGGTGGCAGTCCCTCGAGGTCCAGCCACAGGTAGAAGGTCGAGTCAGGAACAGTCCTAATGATGAAACCCATCTCGCGGAGACGGGAGACGACGTAGTCACGTTTGTCCTGTTCGTGCGTTTAGTTTGGTGGAAGAGAATAGGGGGTAAGGGAAGCGAGGAGGAGAAGCGAGATCAGGAGAAAGGGGGAGGATATGGTACCTTGAAATGGCGCTGCAGAGCTATCATCTCGTTACGCACTCTCTGCGGTTCGAGCATGGCGACAGCAGCCTCTTGGAAGGGTACATTAGCCCCACCATCAAGATAGGAACCACAAGACCCAATGGCTTTGATGAATTCCTATATATTCCCCATTAGCACACCTCTTTTCACAGGCCTCGAGGCGTCTAGCATGCATACCTTCGGGCCAACAATCCACGCAATTCTCCAACCCGGCAATCTGAACCGCTTCGTGAGACCATCAATAATCAACACGTCGTCCTCATCCACATCGACGACATTCTCCGCCGCGCTAATGGTGGTACCGTCACAGTTGCTCGTGTAGTTGTAACCCCCATAGAACTCATCCATAACAAGTGTCGCCTTGTTCCTGCAGATATCTTGGATCTCCGCCAACTCTGGGTTCTTGACGACCCTTCCTGTGGGGTTACGCGGGTTGGATGTCAGGATCACCGAGGTGCCGCGCGCGATCTCATCAGCGATCTTGTCGGGATGGATATGGTAGCCATCGGCTTCCGCCAGGGGACTAGGAATCGCCGCGAACTGTGCTAGGTTAGCCATCCACACTGGCACAAGCAAGCAACACACGCAGGGAGACAACCAACATTCTTGAAGAGGGACAACATCTCATTATAAGCTGTGTAATCCGGGATGAAGAAGCCCAAGTACGCATTGTTCAACACGGCCGCGATTCTGATCAGGCCTGCCCTTCCCCCAGGCACGATGCACACATTCTCGTATGTGTACTGGCTCTCCTTGCCCTGTCTATGATGCACGTTATACAGATTCGCGACCGCAGCGCGCAGGCTCTTGATGCCCGCCGTCGGCCCATACTCACGCCCCGTCATCGAGATGTTGATCTCGCTGGGGCGGTCGAAGGAGCCCTCGATACCGTCCTCGACCTCGGGCGCGCCCTGGCCCAGGTTCGCCCATCGCTCTGGTTCTTCTAGGAAGCCGTGCTCGTAGGCTCGTTCTGTGCACCAGACAACACCTGTCGAGGCGCGCGTGGGGTCGAGCCCCGCGTGCGACTTGTGGCCTTCGTGAGCGTTGCGGAATTGCGTATGGATCTTGGAGCTCGTTTCTGGGTGTCCTCGTTAGTTTGGGTCCCACTGATAAAAGATGTCGTACTCCAGTAGGCAGACTGGGATGAAGTGTAGAACGGTTGTTTGTTCCGTGTAAGCAGAGGCATATATCTTCCAGTCTTTCGTAGAGCAGAAGTAGTATAGCTCGACTCGCGCAAGAGCTCGAGGTCATAGAGGCTGAGACGCCAAGGGAAAAAAGCAAAACTAAACAGCCAGCTATACATACCATTCGCACTGGGCTCATGCGTGCTAAATCTTCTGCCCAACTTGGTCGACTCTCTTGGGACGCCGGTCTGGCGGTTCATCGAGAACTTGCGGCTGTGCAACGACATCTTTGCGCTGGATCTCTGTTTGTTTGTTTGTTTGCTTGCTTGCTTCTTTGTTTTGTTCTCTGGGTATCTGGCTTGGCGCAGGAAGAGCTCGGATTTATATTTATTTATTTATAGGATGGGAATTGCACCTTGAAGAGGATTCGGCAGAGGTGGGTATCGCGGAAGAGAGCTCCAGGTTGCCCGGGGATGATCCCCTGCGCGGCAGAAGGAAGTACGATGCTGAAATTTCTCTCAGAGGATTATTCCTCCCTGCTGTGCCCCACCAGCCACCAGCGGTGAGGAAAAAGCAAAAGCAAAAGGCATGCGTCGTGCTCTTCTCTCATGTACTTCTGTTATCGATTAGAAAGCCGCCGCCGACGGAAACGAGGGCCGGGAAGACGTTCAACTTGAATTCAAGACTTCGGGCTACACCGCAACGCTGTGGACGTTTCGGGCCATCTATGGCCGAATCCGCCATGTACAACAAATCAAACAGAGTCCACAAGTCTCGTCTCTCTTCTACGATATCAGACTCGTCTACGGTACCAAGGACGGATATCTGGCTCAACTCGAGTCTCACCTCACATCATCCAGAGTACTTTGTGGCCCACTTTCACCAGGGCTCCGCAGGCCGAGACATACAGGAGTGGGGTTGGGCCCCATAGTATACGTTTGAAACTCTCAATTCTACTGGTCGGGCTACAATACTACATACAAGATAGATGGGTAAGGAAATAAAGCAGGCGCCAGCCCGTGTATGCGTCGGAGTTTTAGGAGACCTCCGCAACGGCTTCGTCCTCCTCCAACATCCGACTGAAGGAGAAGGGTTCAAAGGGAACCCCATCTCCCATAAAATGTTTGCTCATCGCTTCAACCCAGTGCAGACGCAAACTGTGCAACATGGCACTGGTGCCTTCCATCACGACCAATACAGCGATTGTGAGGAAGAACCATGCGTAGAATGTTATGACGAGGACGATAACTCCAATGACTCCTGTGCCTTCAAGACCAATGGCTAGAGTCATGGTCCAGAGGACTACAGAGAGTTGTTGATGGGCCAGGGACAGGGCCCACAGACGCAGATAGGAAGCAGTGTGAGAGACACAGTTCAGACAGAATTCTGTGGAAGGTTAGTAGACACTCAGTAGTAGGATTCGGGGCCACATACCAATCGTATGGATGACCTGGTGGATCATAACTTCGGAAAATTCGAATTCTTCATGCTCTTCATCCTCTGCGATGCCTTGCGTGATCATGGCAATGCCTTCACCGTCACTTGCTACGCTGGGCCTGCCATCAAAGGTATTGCCTTCCTCATCATCCCCATCAAGCGCACTGACCCGCGAAGTCTCGCCGATACCTCTGTATCCCTTGGCCCGAGCTCTGTTATGTTCCCATCTGAGGTAGAACGGCTTCAGGAAGAGTAGTATTGGAACCTGGATGAGGGCAATAAGCAGAAGCGCAATCTGGATAAACGCCTGGCCCTTGTAGAGTGGATCCTCGATAGTCCCAGGTGACAAGAACATGTAGATCAACATGTTCAAGAGTCCGGGGGGAGCCTGCCCGATGGCATACCAATCGATGGACCATTTGTAAACGATCGCGAAGACGAGATATCCAAAGATAGACTGGAAGAATATCATACCAGGGACGAAGACCCCCCAGATGTCGATGGGCGTCTTGAAATGGCGGGCGTTGATGTAAGATAGACACAATGAATATGTCATGTGGCACCAACCCATCAAAATACTAAGCTTCATCTTGTAACTGTTGGAAAACAAGAGATCGTTTTCGGTGCCGTGCCACATCCAGTCCAGACCAAAAGGATAGCGATAATCGCCCTTCAACTTCGCTAAAACCGTCGTTCCCTCCTCCCAGTTATCTGGCAAATCCCATTTCCAGGCGCTTGGGAACAAAGAGAGGGACTTCGAGAAGACATCGTTGTAGATAAGACCAGTATACATGGAAAAGATACCCATCATAAGCATGATGTATCGCCCATAGAAGGCCATGGAGAAGATTTCATCGCGAACTTTCTTGAGACTCTTCTCCCAATAGATCATGGCCGCAGCGGCACAGGCCATGATAAAGCCGTGTCCAAAATCACCAAACATGACAGCGAATAAGAAGGGGAACGTAACGATGGTTGGCAGACCTGGGTTGACTTCCTGATATTTCGCGGTTCCATAGGCGTTGATGATGGTCTGGAAACCTTCAGTGAACCTGTTTGTCTTCTGATACGTTGGGGGAGTCTTGTTCGTCCTAATCTCGTTGATAATTGATGGCACAGAGAGACCGGCCCGATTGTTGACATCGTGCAGGGTCGACTTGATCAAGGGCAGGGAATTTGTTGGACACCACGCCTCAGCAATCAAGGTCTTCCTCGCATGATCGTAGGAGAAGAGGTTGAGCGTCTGATATACTGCCTTCTCCTTCTTGATGATGACCAACCAAGCTGCCAAGCTCCTTGCAATCTGCGTGAGCTCTGCATCAAGAGTCTGCTTCGTGTTGCGTAATACGCTGCCAAGATCGCTGAGGCGGGTATTGACTTCGTGTATCTGGTCACGACGGAGATCGCTGTTCTCGTCTACACTGTACAAATCCGCGCCCATGGACTCCGAGATCCTCCTGATTTTGGCGATGAGCTCCTTCCCGTGCGCGAAGATGACAAAGACATTCTTGTTGACCGACTCGTTATTCGTAGGGTCGATGAGCGGTTCAGGGATCTCAGCCTGGTTCATGTAGAGATTTCCTCGCAGTGTCCGCCAAAGAATCCGCTCAAACCCAGCCACGCGGTCCCGCGGGATGACACCTGCCACAAACCCAATATTCATAACCGAGAACGTTCTCTCTGCATCTCCATTCAGACCCGAGGGATGTTGCTCGACGTCTTGGAGCAATGGCGCGTCGTCATCCTCTGTCGACGTTCGGATCTCCTCCACGTTGCCATGGGCCCGATCGAAGAACCCTCCAGTCTCCCGGAGCACCCATCTCCATTCTGTCAATTCCACTTCTCTCTTCTTCAGAGTCTCGTAGCTATCATTCAGAGATGCAATTCGCTGCTCAAGGCTCTGTGTGCGGTCGGCAAGCTCATCGATCTCGGTGGCGGAAGGCGCAGCTACAACATCAATGTCGAGATCCAGCTTCCGGACCGGGATATCAGCTTTCAGCATCTGCGCCTGGAAATATCCTATGAAGCCATTAGACCCACAGGATCACTCCCCAAAACCATACTAATACATACGCAGTTGTCTCTCAATGTTATCTAACCGTCGAATCTCCTGGGTAAAAGTTCGTTGGAAAGCCGTAGTCTCGGAATTGAGCTTCCAAATCGTCAGTCCATGCTTTCCTCTTCCTGTATACTGGTACTCACATCCCGAAATTGGATCTGTCCGAGCTCTCCCAGAGCGTTCACAATCTCCCGGCCGATTTCATTGGCGATGTAGAGCTGCACTAAGCTCATGTCCGCCGACCGGAACATGGTATCCTCTGCGGGCGCCATGGCGAAGATAATGGGGCGAGCGAGCGTCCCAGATCCCTCTTGTAATGGCGGTTTGCGATTTGAGGTGTTGTGTTGTAGCCTCCAGAGCTTCGGATCCTAGACTTCCAGCTACTTGGCGCCATTTCAGATTACATAATGTCACGTGATTTGTCCGCAAGAGTGGAGCCATCCATGGTTTACCCCTGAAAATGTAACTTATATGAACAGTACAGGAATAGATGCAAAGGATTCACTTCTACAAAGAGCGCATCCATAAGGCAAGGACTGCCGGCCCCAGTTTTGAGATATTTCCCTGCGGAATGGAACTTCAGCTTAGGTTCATTACCCAAACTACGATCACGCCAATTGGATACTGAAATAATACAATCTCATGAGTTGGATCATTGTACACGGCGCTGCGGCTATCTATCTATCCTACAAATAGAACAGACCCAACGTACCGAGCCCTCATCTCTTCCTCATCTCACCTCTTCGCTACCTGACAAAGGAAAATATATCTATGCTACAGCGAGTCCCGTGTCCCAAGATGCTTGACAGAACCTTACCAACCAAATATCAACACTCAGCTGTGATACATCTCGCCAAAACGCCACCCATGAGCGGAAAATTTCACCACAATCCTCACCACACACGATCTCCTCACGCAACTGCGCCACCTTCCGCTGGCGGCTCCTTCCCACCATTACCCGCTTCCGGTGTGCTCCCTGGGAGCTGAGGCACCTCGGGTAATTCACCACCTATTGATCCGCCTAGAGTAGGTATCTTGATGTTGCCGCTTGGCATCACCAGTTTACCTTCCAGCTTTTCTCCCTTGATCACCTTGTAGGCCTCGTCCTTGCTCAGTGTCTCGTAATCCACCAGCGCCCTCGCAAGGTAATCTAATTCCTTGCGCTTGTTTTGGAGAAGAGCGGTAGCACGAGCGCGACCCTCTTCAATGACGCGGCGGACTTCCGACTCAATCAGCTGCTTCGTACCGGCTGATAGCATGTCATGATTGGATGCTAAATCGACATTACCGAGCTCTGAGGACATTCCGAAACGCGTTACCATCGCATAAGCGATTTGGGTTGCCTTTTGAAGATCCTGTTACTGGTCAGTATAATCGGGTCGAAGGAATAGGCAGAATGATACGTACACTAGCAACTCCACTGGTAACCTTGTCAGGCCCGTAGATCATTTCTTCCGCAACCTTACCCCCGAGACAAACGTCGATTTGAGCCTGATATTCGTTCATTCCCATAGAGTATTTGTCCATCTCTGGCAAGTGCATCGTCATACCAAGGGACTGGCCACGAGGCATGATGGTGATTTTATGCAATGGGTTCATGCCAGGTGTAAACATGATCACCAAAGCATGACCAGCCTCGTGGTACGCAGTCATCTCCTTTTCCTTCTGGCTAATGACCATGCTCTTTTTCTCGGCGCCCATCATGACCTTATCCTTAGCCCACTCGAAGTCGAACATAGTGACAGCTTGCGCCTTAGCCTTGCTCGCGTGTACAGCGGCTTGGTTGATGATGTTCTCAAGTTCGGCACCTGAGAAGCCCGGGGTTCCTGCTGCAAGGGCTTCAAGGCTCACATCTTTGCCGACAATAACGTTCTTCATGTGATGCTTGAGAATGGCCATGCGGCCACGGACGTCAGGAAGACCAACGACAACATTTCGATCGAATCGGCCAGGTCGGGTAAGAGCCTTATCCAACAACTCAGGGAAGTTGGTAGCAGCAAGGATGATAACATTGCTGTTCTGTTCAAAACCATCCAGCTCAGTGAGAAGTTGGTTGAGAGTCTGCTTGACGTAGGCGGCGTCTCGTGCGTTACGCTTTCCTCCAATAGCGTCCAGCTCATCGATGAAGACAATAGCAGGAGCTTTTCCCTTGGCGGCAGCAAAGAGCTCACGAACTCGCTTTGCACCAACTCCCACATAGACTTCGTCGAACTCACTACCAGACATGAAGAAGAAAGGAACGCCCGCTTCGCCAGCGACGGCACGTGCCAACAGAGTCTTTCCGGTTCCAGGAGGCCCAACAAGCAGTACACCCTTGGGGAGTTTGCCACCGAGCGTGGAAAACTTCTCAGGGTTCTTCAAGAATTCCACGAGCTCTTGCAATTCCTCCTTGGCTTCGTCACATCCATGGACATCTGAGAACCGCACAGTCTGATGTTCCGCCTTGGCCTCATTGTCGGCTTTTCCGCCAACCTTTCGGAACGTATTGAAGGTCTCGATCATCATTGTAACGACCACCATGCTCAGATATGTAAACAGACAGAAGTAGAGGAGGAATTTCACCCATTTGAAGATGGTGCCACCAATGGTCTCTTCGACCACAACATGAAGCGGTGCATCTTTTGCCCCGCTACCATTGTTGGGTCCACGAGCCACGGCAACGTTCCCCCCTCGTGACGAAGCGGCGATTGCTTGGCCAATAGCCTGTAATTGTGTGTCGGTGAGATTGTTTGGTTGTCCAGCAAGTTGGTTCCCAGAAGTTGCTTCACCGCCCAGCATAGCCAGCGCCTTATGGTACGCCGCATCAGCATGCGCATTTGTGGCGAATTGACCGGTTTGGTATCTCTCGACGATTATGGCAGGCATATTAGCACGTAACAAAGCTTGGTAGAAGGCATTCTGGGCAGTAGCGCTATTCGGATTTCTGTTCGCCGTCTCTTCCATGTGCGCTAGAAGATTCCTCGAGGTACTGCCAAATATAGTCCTCTCCTGGGGCTTTGCAATCTTCGTGAAAGGTGCAGTAGGCCGCTGAATTCGAAACTGCGGTATCGTAGACAGCTGGCGGACTTGTGGCGGGCCCATAAACACCCGTCTGGAGATGGGGTTCGCAGCAGCCAGCGTCCCCTTCTGCATTGCTGAAACGGTAGTCCGGATGTTAAAAGGTGCTTGAGATGCGATTTGTGGTGTGAGGGAGGAAGAAAAGGACGGCGGGAGGTCTTTCATGAATTCTGGAAGAGCGGCCTTCGAGTGGCGTTAGCATCATCAACAGAGCACTGATATCAATCCAAAACATACCTTCGACACAGAAGAGCTGTACTGGGCCACTTGCTGAACCTGCGCACCCTTCCTTTGGGTCCTCTGTCCCAAGATCCTCCACGGCGCCGACACCGCATTCGTCATCGAAGGCCACAGCTCCGTCGCTGCCGCTGCCATGCTCTGTATTACACCCTGTCAGCAAAAAAACTCACCAATATGCCATATCCATGCCATGCAGGATATCGACCGAATAGCTAGGATCGAATACTCACAGGCAGCGCAGCAGAGGTCTGGAAAGCCATCATCCACTCTTTCAACCCTACTCGATCTCGGACCCCAACCTCACGGCACGATGCACACAGTCCCCGCAGCGTGCGATGTGCCGTCCTCTGGGCTGCTTATACTCGTATATTGTCAAAGAGCGTAGATGAGCGATAGGTGGACGGTGTTGTCGTGGTTCGCCACCTAATGAGGCGAAAATACCTACGTGTTGCGTGAAGCTTGTCGAAAGACGTCGAAGTCGAAGCCGAAGTCGTGCTAAGTAAGCGAACCTGCTTAGCGACCGATGCGTGCCGCCGCGACTCTGCGTGATGATTCAACCTTCTGATACGGCGTGATCACGTTTGAAATAAGTTGACTCGACTTGACTTGACGATGCGCTCCTTGAGTTTCGATTATTTCGGTACGAATCAAGAGGGCCGCCTTATCTGGATAAGACCGAAGCAGCTCAACGCTTCTAAAGCGCCGCCAAGAATCTCTCAATCCACTATCACGTGACACGGTACATTTGAATGCGCCATTAGGACACAAGCACAAGGACAAGCGGAATAAGTAGTTCATGAGTCTCCAAATGAGGATACTAGCATTCGCAGCCGCTACAGATACAAGCGCCCAGTATTTGTAACCTTTGATTTAACAGAATCCACCCACGAACACCTTATGGATTATAGATACATGATCCTATGTAGTTGCCGTTTCCCTATTATAACCCATACCAATCCCGGTAATCCATCCTCCTTCGAAAGCAACAAACACCGCTCCGTTACCCATTATTCGAGTATATGTGCTGCAGCGCATCGGGATACAGAAAATAGCAATCGGGTATTTGCAGTGGTGAAAGCCTGATGTATATTCAGTGCGAAAGCAAATGCCGCATCGCGAAACGAAAGAACAAAAGCTGGTAGGTGTGCAAGGCCCAAAGGTCCACCCTGGGGATATCGGCGCTCGAACACAGAGAGGAAGACGCTAATGCGGATAAATGGATGAGAGGGTCGTTCGTCGAATCGTCGCGCTCTCATGGTGGGGGGTATCTGAAGTGTGTGTGAAAGAAGTGCGATCGTGACTAGTCGTGAAGATCGTTTGATACAGGAAACAGAATCGAGAAAATAAATTAGCCCCTCCTTTTCCTTGTTTTTGGGATTTTGTGATAAGGGTGCGGCTGTTAGTCCGGCAGTCTTTCAGGACCGGGAGGACAGCTAGCTTAGTGATACAGTTGTGCTAGGGGGAGCAGAGTGTCGGGATGGGGGTGCTCCAGTGCAATGGTTGAGACTATGGTCATTAACGGATCGTTTATAGGTTCTCAATGCGGGCGCTAGGCATTTGCAAGGAAGGGTCGTCGAAGGTCTCAATCTTTTGGATCCAAGGGTAGTGGAAAACTTGGGCTTGATGGTAGGCCTGGATATTACTGGCTTCGACTTGTGCCTGGTAGCCTGCTATGCTATTGTACCACTGACCGTCTTGTGGAGCAGTAGGTTGGAAGTGTTCTTGCACAGGAGGGACTGGAGTCGCAGATGAGGAGTGTTGTTGGGTGAGATGATGCGGTAAGTGTTGGAACTGTACTACGGGCTGCTGATCGACAGGAGATGAGTCCTGGAGAACGTAGTTTGCCGCTTGCGCTGGGTGACCATAATATGGCTCTTGGGATACTGGACTGGCCCTAGAAACGGAAGAGTAGCTGCTTGGGCTACTCTCAAGAATCTCTTGATAGCGAGGAATGTGGTAGGTCTGGAGCGAAGGTGGGTTGGTGTTCAGAGTCGCCACCCCAGGATTATTCTGCTCCGGTACGTAGTATGAAGCATTGAGAGGCAGGTTCGGCGCTCTTTGCATCAATGGATTCTGGTGAGGCTCTTCTGGGATGGATTGGTTGCTGAAGGTTTGCGTGCCGCCTGAGAGACTGTGCCGGTGGTTGTAATTTTGCTGGATTGGATATCCATCCATCTGTTGTTGCCCAAAATCCGCAAAAGAATGCGCTCGTTGCATGTGAGGCCGCTGTTGGCCCGTGGAACGTGTGAGAACTGCCATGCTCTGTGGCCACTGTACTTGCCCAGATTGCTGTGGAGTCGAGGGTGATGTACCGCTATCTGAATCAGAAGTTTCGCCATCGTCCAACTCTAAGGAATGAATGCCCCTCTGATGAGAACGACGCTGATGTTTGACCATCGTTGTCTTACGGCAAAAACTAGATGATATTAGCTCAAACTGTAGTAACCCAACCAGGTGACAAACCTCTTCAGACAACCCTCGTATGCACATTTGTAGGGCCTCTTCCCCGTATGAATGCGGCGATGGCGCGCAAGACTTGAAGACTGTTATGATATTAGCTATGCTTTGAGAAGTCCACCTGGACGAGAACTTACATCTGAGAACCGTTTCCCGCAACCGATATGCTGGCACTGATGCGGTTTCTCGCCCGTATGAGTGCGGATATGAACGGTGAGCGCACTTCTCTGGATGAAGCTTTTGCCACAACCGGGGGTCATACAAGAGTATGGGCGCTCATTCGTATGTATACGGTAATGCCTCTGAAGATCGGATTTCCGGTTGAAGCTCTATATTATCTCATAAGCTGACCCTCGACCACATCTTGGGGTGTTGAACGTACCTTGCTACATGCTTGCCAGTCACACTCAAAAGGTCGGGCGTTGGGCTCATTCTCTACCAGCTCCATGACGTCCATCCTGCGGTTCCTCCTACGCTCTCTCTACCCAACGGGATAGGTGGTAGTTACCTCTTTCCTTCAGGGCGACTGAGGCTGTCAGGAGTGGTGAACGGTAATCGGGATTGGTGCGTTCAGGGAACACTGTCAGTTGGATGAAGACCGGCAATTGCTGGGTGAGATTAGGTGGAGTCCGGAACTCGAGGTGAGATCAAGGCGAGACGTATGACAAGATGGTAGCTCTGAGAAGAATCCCACACCTATCGAGGTAAAGACACTGAGGTCTTAGAACGAGGAAGCGTCCAGCGCAAGAGCTGTAGATATGAAGCAGCGGGCGAGAAGGAACTGATATTCAAAATATTAATATCAATGAAAGGCTGATATGGCGTTGCTCTTGGCTGTCACCGCTACGAAAGCCGTTGAGCCTTGAAACTGGACCTGAAGGGGGCGAGTAGTAATCTTAGACGATGAGGTAGTTTGGACGACGAGGGGAGAGCGTATAGTTTATACATGCACCCACGATGCTATGGTGCTTCCTGGCGAGTGGCGGATTATCTGCTCCAGCCTGGTGGGGCGAGACAACAACAAGTCTAGAGAATGGGTACTCCACGTCGAGGAGCGTGCTTCCTAGTAAGGAACCCTGGGCCTCGCCTTCTGGGCTAGTGCGGAGTGATGTGAGCGGGTGTTAAGTTTGAAGGCCACGGACCATTCTTGACCAAGGCCAGTTCGGACTCAGCGAAGTGCCGAATAGATCGTCGAGCTTCTCGAGCCTCTCCAGCTCCCAGCACGTTCCGGCGCTCGGGCTCGACCGGGACAGTGGCGACGGCAAGGAGACGAGTGTGATGGACGTCTTGATAGTGTAGCTTCTAGTGAGGGGGAAGTGGAGGAAGATTCGACGTCGAATGGCGCCACCTCCCGGCGCTTGATCTAGAGATATATGCGCCTGGTAGCGCGTTGAGGGGGGCTTGCTCAGTCTGGCTGCACATGTATTTGGGAGTAGAAGCAGGAGAAGGATCTCGACTTTCGAGATCACAGGCGGGTTTTCAGCAGACCGGGGACGTCAGCTCAGATGCGATATCGAGGGGGAGGAGACTCTGCTCGAGACGTAGTAGGTAGGTAGGTAGTCCAGCGGAGGAAGACAGAGATGGCCCGGGCAGCGGGGGAGATCAGGAGGGTCCAGAGGCCTACATGAGCGAGCAGAGCGCAATTAAGAGAAG
Organism: Amorphotheca resinae ATCC 22711; assembly: GCF_003019875.1. Classification (NCBI taxonomy): domain Eukaryota; kingdom Fungi; phylum Ascomycota; class Leotiomycetes; order Helotiales; family Amorphothecaceae; genus Amorphotheca; species Amorphotheca resinae. The sequence continues at coordinate 175,651 of NW_020194472.1, forward strand.
AGGGAGAAGAAAGAAAGAAAGACGGGGGGGGTCGTTTTGAAGATTGACTGATTATTCCGGAGGGTTGGAGAGTTCGACGTCTGAAGATCCTTTTTTGTACTGGAGTCTGGAGGTCCTGTCGTCCTTGTAGGGAAGTGAGTGGAGTCCCGTCCCGGCGGCCCACCCGTGACCCATCAGCGTCCTGACTCGCCGTCAATCAGGTACGGCCTGCGATACCAGGCCGTTGCAGGTCGCTGTCTATCGTCAAGCGATAAATAATATGGGTTAAAATAAATAAAATATTAATAACATGCTGAGGTGCATATTCTCCATGCACCTTGCAACGTACGGAGGCCTCCCAGATATCGCCCTTAGCCCTTCACGGTGCAGGGTTGGCGCAGCACTATGCCATTGGGCTGATCATGGCCGCCCCGAGGGGGCAATAATAAGGTGTATTATTGCCTGCGGAGGCAGGATACGGAGTAAACTGCCAATTCCCCACAGAAGATTTGAATAATAGTGCCGCAGGATGGTGGGAGACCGTAAGTGGCATCGATCCCTTCTCGTTGCCCTTCCGACTGTCACGATTCCCTCCCGGCTCGACGTCAGGAGCAGTATCAGTGCCCCTTTTCCGTGCTTCTTCTCTCTCTACGGAGTCCAGAGGGAGTGCTGGGCGAGCGACTCCTGCTGCAGGACTGCGCCATCGTGTCCTTGTGCGTCGCGAGAGTCCATCTACCTGGGATCTGGGAGCGAGGACAAGGGAGGGAGGAGAGAAGAGCAGAGAGTCAGAGACGGCCCCTCTGCTACTGTATCGTCCTCTGTTCTGCTCTCCTGGTCTCCTGCTTTCCTGCTTTCCTGTCCTCCTGCTGGCTGCTGTTTCTCCTCTGCATTCTGTTCAGCTGGCCGAGTATCGTACTCCGTAGTCTCCCTCCTCCAACGACAGCACCCAGGACCTCAGTACCTCCGTACCAACCAGCAGTGCAGCCTCTGCAGACAGAAGGGGGCTTCGGGGAAGCCAACGACCCCTCCTCCCTGGTAGCCTTCAGCCAAGGGGGGAGCCATGCGTCTGCCGCGAACCCTGAGGATGAGCCCTGTAGCGCAGCTGTTGATACAGCACTGGCCAGGGGCAGCGTCTGCCGCACACCTCTTCCAGGCCCCGGTTGTTGCATGGCCGGCTGCCGTTTGGCTGCTGAAGCCTTGCAACGGCATAACGGTGGGGGTAGCCCGACTAGCATGGCTCTCACCAACTGACACCAAGCCTCGCAACGCGCACTCCCAGTAAACTGTAATATACCCAGTCGTGCTAGTCGTGGGAAGATTGTCATTTTGACAAGAGGTTGAGAGGTCGAGAGGTTGTCCCGACAAGAACAGTAGTGTGGTATAGCAAAGACGCCGTCGAGTAAATGGCAGTCGGGAATAATCCCCACGGGCGCCCGTCGCTCGCCGGACTCGAGCGAAGTGGCAACGGCGTGCCCGCCAACCACCAACTACGACTAATACGACTACGACTCGTTCCTGGGCAAAAAGCACAGCACCTTAGTCGCCCGCGAAAAGAGCCTTCTCACACTGCCTACTACAGTACACTACTACTTGCACGTTGCAACAGAGATAGGAGGATGCAGGAGCAAGAGAAGAACGGCCTCGCCAATGCCATCCTCTAGGTATGTACACTTGAGAAAGGGGGAAGATTCGGGTCCAGGGGGCTTCCTCTTCACCCCAAGAACCCCCTGTCTGGCTCCCTCCGGAGGGGCGCGGGAGAGGATTGGATTGTTGATGACTGCTCATCAATGATAGTTCTCGGTGGCCTGGCGACAAGTACCGCAGTTCCTGACTTCTTCACCTCACGAATAGCCCAAGCCCACGATTGAATCAGCACAGCGATTGTCCACGATCCCATACGGGAGGGTGTCGGGCTGATGGATGTCGAAATCTCGAACACTAGAAGGGAAACAAGGGGTATGCAACGATTAGGTTCTTGAGAGGGCGTCGCTGATCTGTACTTCATCATATATCATATAACGCTTTTGTCAGGCGTGCTTGACTATTGAAGCCTACTGCGTAGGTATGATAAATAGTATTCAATTTCTCGATAACTGTTCTGATAACACAAAAGATCCATCTCACCCAGCTGCTGTCAGCCTATCGCCTCTACTATTCTCCTACACCTCAAGAGCCATACTCCGTACAGAATACAATGTGCATTGCGTGCAACGTTCGCAATTGCGTGGATTCGACTATTCTTAAAATTCCGACGAGTCGGCATGATTCAATCCATCCATGCGAGTAAGTGCCTAGCACAGCGCGGCGCAGTTGGTTGTCTAACTAGCAAGTCCCCTGGGCCCTGTCGTCAGGTCCCTCCCGCCTCTCGGTAGAGGACTAAAGGTTTAGTACCGTACACCAGTACCTATAGTACAATACCCCAGATGCTAGGTGCGTTGAATCGTTCCGACCACATTTTCGTCACTATCACTACTTCGGTCTCTTGGCCGAGATGCCACGCCTAGAACGAGCGCGGAGTGAATGAAGATGACCAGAGCCCCGAGAGTCGGAATCAGAGCAGATCAGAGCAGGAAAAGGGAGTATCGTGAGCATGAACCCAGACCCCCCACTGCTGCGTACCATATGTACGTATGTAACGACCTGTGACAACCTTGTCCGTGCCGAAGCGAAGGTGTTTCCATCACGGTTCACTCCTGATCTCGCCTTAACCTCACCGCACCCCACTCCCCAGGATTCGAAACATCGCGTCCGGCTCTCAGTGAACTGCCATCAGTATCGTGCAGATGCTGCAGACTGCAGGTCCCCATCCCCATCACAAATGATGTGACAGTGCCGACCCAAATGGCACAACCGGCTCCATCACAACCCCATTATTCCAGCTCCTACGACGTAGAAACATCCTTAGCGAGACTGGCACTGATACTGATGCTGTCGTGCCCCCCGGCACTGCAGGAACCGCTCGAATAGCTAGGCCTGTCCTGTAGCTCACCTTCGCAGGTCTGAGTGCACGCTGCCGAGAACAGACAGAGAGCTTCGGATCGTGGACCGTGAACCGTGAACCATTCCGTGCGCCCTGGTAACAGAAGGACGGAATCGCATTACTTAGCATCTCATCCTGGGCAGACCATGTCCCGAATAGCTTCACTAGACTCTGCTGTCACATGGAATATTCCGAGAACCAATAGAGAACGCTTGCGGGCGTGAAACAAGAGGCGAAGGTGGTCTGATCAGAGCTGTCAAGAGAGCGTGAGTTTCTATAATCGGGTCTGCAATTACAGCGTTCTCGAGAGTCGAGACTCGAGAGTGGCCCACCGAGTCCTCGATGCATATCTGACTTAGACTTCGCAGCTGCCAATGCCGGGTCCTGCGTCTTTTCTCCAGCTTTTGGCCCTTGCTCGGCAGCCCGTTGAAACGGGGTCGAAACGGTGATTTGATATGCTGACACACCTCTCAGCCACAATAACCTCCAACTTTCTCCAACTCATATGATAACCAAAGAGACCAGACAGCTAGGTAGAGTATTTTGATGGGCTATTGACGGCCTGCCTCAGGATAGGTACTGTCTGTACAGGACCTGAGACGTCTGGTTCACAAGATATACCCATCTGGCGGAGAAAAACCTGCGCTTCGGAAAAACACCAGCCGAATAGCTCTGCCATCCCCACTTTACATCCTCTTTGAGGTAGGTAGGAAGGCAATTTTGTAGCAGAACGCCCATCATATTATCCATTTAGCTAGTCGCTACGTATGGCTCATCGTATTCATATTGACGCAACGATAGGATCTTGATCCTGTATCCTGCTCTGAGCCGATGATGCGCCAAGATCTAGATCAAGAAAGTTAGTCGACTGCTTGTTCATGGAGGGTATCTCTCTTCCTCGCCACAGCATCCTCACGATACTGAGGAGAGGCGTTACGTGTCGCTTGAGTCTTGACACTCATATGTCTCAGGCTAAGCGCATCTCAGCAGCAAAATCCCAGCGTCTGGGTCTGATGTGAATCAAAACCATCATAACCTGCCCCCTCCTGCGAATCAAAACTCTAAATACCCGCCATGCTGGCTTCTCCAAATCCGCACTTCCCTGTACCGCCTCGATGCCATCCCTGGATAGGCTTCCTCGTGGACGCTGCGGATCGTAAGGCACAGAGGATGCGGGCGAGACGATGACGAGGAGGCCGATTCCAAAGCCAACGACTACCATTTCCTCTACCTCTCACGCGCCTCGGAGGTGTTCACAAGACCATCATGCCCAAGCCATCGTGAGGTCAAGGACAGTACCAACCCGTCGGACGGCCTACGCTGTAAGGCCTTCTGCGTTGGCTCCAATATCTTGCAGACGCACTAAGACCACAGCTGAGATCACCTTCAATGCTGGTGATCACCTCGCAATCTTCCGAGGGCGCCCCTCCTCGGGATCTTCCTTGCGGCGTCCTCCACTCTTCATCGATATGCGATCTCATTTGTAGTCTCTAGAGCCGCTCACTACTCTCTGTTCGCCGGCTTCTGCGGTGCATGCTACTGTTCATCATACATAGGTTAGCCTAAGTCTTCAACAACGCCACCTGCGCTTGGAACTGAGAGCGGAGCGTATGAAGAAGACCTGGGATTGCCGCTTGGCAAAACGAAGCAGTCCAGTCCTGATTCCCATACCTTACCTACCTTACCTACCTACCTTATGTAGAATGCGGCACGCATCCAGCCCACAGAACGGCGTCCAAAACATCATCCATCCCGAATCCCAACTACTCTCCCTAAGAGATGCCTCTCTTGGGAAGAGTTTCGAGTTTCACGCCGCGCATCGAATCGGAGACTTTCCACGCCTGGCTCTCAAACACGGCTGAATCTAGCGTACCAGCCGTGCGAGGGCAGGGACAGGGGGCCGATGCACCTTTGATCGCAGCGGCCAGGAGAGGGTTACTACTTATTACCTTACTGTACGCCGTAGTGAATTAGAGTTTATAGTTACTACCTGGGTGCACTCCGCACTCCGTAGAAAGTACGGCAGCCGTGGCTTAAGTAATCATTAGGTAATCCGACGGTGTTGCATCGACGACGACTTGGAGAACACCAGTCTTCTTCCTGCCTGACCATGTATGCATATTATTTGCAGTACTCCGTAGGTCCATAAGAGCAGCCACTTCTACCAGCACCACTTCACCAGCACAGCTTTTGCCAAGAGTGTATATTTGACTTCACTGCTCTTAGTACAGTACGAGTATCGTCCCTGGTCCGACGACCGTTTGGGCATAATCGGCACCGAGAACATGGCTTGCACCACGGCAGACACCCCCAAGAGCCGGAACCCCACCATGTCCTAGACCTCGACCTCGACGAATATCTAGCTAATCAGAATAAATTCTTATACTTGCGGGGAGTCTCGCCGAGTATTTGTTTGGCCACGGTGGACATCCTGCCTAACGACCTTCTTCAGATTCAAAACCCAGCCAGCCTCAACGCAAAATTCGTCATGGGGAGAGCGAGTGCGACGTCGTACTCGTGGCTTGCTATCACCAGATCCATGTGCTGTTTATTTGAGCGTTTTGGCTCCTGGTTTATTCTGCAAGCGTTGGTCTGCGACCTCTAGTTGAGGTCGAAAGTACCGGGTATCAACTTTACTCGCACTGCACTGCATTGTATCGTACATCCTTTTCAAAGTATGCCACATATGTTTGTTCAAGAGAAGATACTAGCTTAAAACACAATACATGCTCATCACTGGCAGACGTTTCTGAGCTTCTGAGCCCTCGCTACCGCACTCTACGTCAGTTGGTAGATCAAGCAGGATTTTACGATTCCTATAGTTGCTAATCATAGGCCAGGCGGTGCGAGGGGATGGACATGGTCGTGGAAAGAGAGAGGGGTTGGTACGGCCGTGTCAAAGGATATCTAGGCTGGATAGGAGACACAACCGCCTCACGTGAGTATGTACTCCGCGACGTGTTACGGAAATGACTCTCTTATACAGAGTAAGCACTTCGTGTATGTACTATTGCCACCTCACCTCACCTCTACCCCGCTTCGCGCAAGGAGATTCCAGCTGCACGCTCGGCCGTTGCTTGCTTCTTCGCCCTTGCCTGCATACGAGCTTTGTCCAATGTCCACAGCAGCCACTGGCATGCTCCCTGATCCCCTCTGATACCTACCCAACAGTTCATCGCGCACGAAACGGCGGTGGTGATGAGCAGGTGTACTCCGTATAGATAGGAGAAGAGCGGTATGAGGCAATGCTGGAGGACACATGGGGGGGAGTATAGAGAGGAGAGAAGGAAGGTTGGACTAGCGATGCACGGATGTTGCAGATGCATACAGCATATAGGTACTGATGTCCGTATGTACAGCATGCGGGTGCCGCGTACGTGCTGCTGCATAGCAGAGCAGACTATGCGGTATGCTCGACTTTTGCGGAAGATCTGCTAGAGATTTGGTCCGGTTTCGAAGTATGACGTTAATGTTGACTCTGCGCTTAGATTTCCTTTTGCTGGGTGGGAAAGGTGGGTGGATTGAGTGGCTTTGGGAGAAAGAAGATAAACACACAACTTACAAGTGAGCAACTCGAGGATTAGATAAATGCTATCTATGCATGCACCTGATCACCTCCAATCAAGATCCATATCGCGTCCCAGGACCGACAGGTGTTGAGCCCTTCTCTAGAGGGAGAAAGACAAGGCAGGTTCGAAGATCGCCAAGCCTACCCTACCTCCACATCTCTACTGTCTGTGCAAGATCTCTTTCTTATCGAGTAGGAAGGTGGTGCAGCATTATCTTGTGCGTATACCCCCCCCGCCCCCCTCTTTTTCCCCCCCAAACACCGGGGCGGCGGGCCCCGGCGACTTCCTTCCAGTACGTTTGTGACAAGTAAGGGCAGCAAGTGTCCATATGCCCATCTAGGCGTATATCCCTCAACATTAATATAAGGGGTATAAAATCACCAAGCTCCTAGGTATTCCTATCTTATACCTATATTACAAGAGCAGAGGATACAGCGTGTTTGAGGGTTGGAAGCTTAGAGCATGCGGGTTCGGGTTGAGAGTTAGGAATAGGGGGCATCTCTGCCCGGCTTTCTTCATGCTTCATTACCCTCTCTCCCAATAGAAGTTTCCTGAATGCTCTCTACCTAGTAGCTATGCCTCGGACCATCCGTACGCCCATCCTACTCGCCCAACTCACCCACCTACCAAATTTATACATTATAAATTATAATCTCCGAAACACTACACAGGCTATCCTAGAAGCTAGCTATACTTATTGACTGATCCCTACCTTACCTACTTAGCTACCTACTGTTTACTAACAACAACTTGCGAATATGAAAATATATCTGTACAGTACCTGCCTTGTAGAGCGTTGCTGCGTTCGTTGTACCGTGGGACCACGGCTGATTTACCTGATTGATAGGTTGGTTAGTTGGGGGCCCGGTGTTACAAGAGTAGTAATAGAAACCAAAAAAGTAAGAAAAAGAAAGAATAATAAATAAAATGTTAAGGACGTTACCTTAGGAGACGGAGTATAGGCGCAAGTCAGCAAATTTATATGGTCTAGGGTCGGTTCTAACCGCGCGCGGCGCGGTTCGGGACGGGAAAGGGGCTAGCTACGGTTAGTTGTCTCCGGGGTAGCACAGGATGACGGGGCTATGGATATTACAGCTGGAGAATAGAGTTTCGGGTCAACGGGCCTATTGCCTTTAAGTTTTTCACCGTGTTTATTAGAGTTTAGGGGCTGAAGATCCAATCTACATGGCTCACCAGCTACTCTGTCACTCTGTGTACAAATTGGTAGCACGGCATATTTAAATGATATATAGACCAGGCCTATATAGCAACGGCGTGGGTGAGAGCGCCAAGCTCGGGTCTGGCATCAGTATTTTGAGACTCGAGGTACGGGATGGTGGATACCGGAGAGGAAGAAGGGCAAGGGCCGCAAGGCGATAGATGAGGATCCTGAGTGGAGGAGAGGGTGGCAGGAGACCGGGGACACGTTTAGAGTTAAAGGGGGAAGGGGAGTACACAACTAATTGGGGAGCTGATGATAGGAAATGTTGTAGAGGGAATTGGAGACGTCTAGGAATTCAAGTAAACATACAGCTTGGTAAGTGATAGCATCAAGATCTTGATTTAGAAGAACGGAGGGAGATCAAAGCTGATAGATCTAAGATCGCACTCCCTACTACAGCCCAAACCCATCTGCCCCAACCCTAGCTTTCACCTCCCTCTGGATACTGGGTTGGAGTGCCTCAAGATCCGCATGTCTACAATTTTGAGTTTAGAACAAGTCTCAAACCTGCATCATGTTCTGAGCTCTGATCTTTTTACCTGACGCCAGGCAGAGTTCAGGCACGATACTCTATGCGAGAAACACGGCGCGTTGCATTGCACTCGGTTGTACAGTTGATCCAAGATTAAGCAGGAACTCCCGCTCTCCGTGAGCACATATGCATCCCTATCTATGCACCGTGACAGAATCCCATCTGCCGGGCATGCACACTGAAGCCCCAACGAGGACACCAAAGCTTTGAGAGGGATCCCGAGAGAGTCTCGCATAAGAATACCAGATTCCTAGAAGAGGTAGAAATCACACCCGCTTGGGCATACATGCTGGGAACGTGCATGCCCCGGAGGACTTCACGTATCAGGCTTGAGGATCAGACTGTGCGCTTTCTCGGGATTGGCTTTAACTGGTGGTCCATCTTCAGCGGAGAATCACTCCTGCGAGATGTAAAGAGAGGTGCGGTGTGTCAGCCCATGAATCCAAGGTCTTGATGAGAACAAAGGCTTTGAGTCGTCGTGGAGCACTTTTCTCCATCAGGAATTTGATGGGATGCTTGGAGCATGAACCGGCTCAAACGGTCAAACCAATAGACGTTCATAGCCCCAGACTTCCTACGAATCCCCCCCTCGTAGATACAGACCCGTAAGGTATACGAATGTAAGCAGTGCACCTTGATGACCATCCCTTATTCTGTCCATGTATCCCGATCACCTCGAACTTCGAGTCACGGCACAACCCCCTTGAATCTGAAAAGTGATAAGCAAGATAGGTTCTCCGCAAACATCTAGACTCTAGATAATGTGAAGAAAGGTCACGAAGTGAAGTCATATCTGAAACCAGTCTGTGCTCCACTCGGGAGTACACAGCGTTCCTAGGTCATATATGCTGACGCCTGTGGGGGAGCCTGCAGCGTTGCGCATGAACCATAACAACTGGTGATATAACACGCCTATTATATGCTCCTACAGCCTAGGGACCAATCTGGCATCATCGTCACCCGGCCGGAATAGGGCGGTGGCGCGCGCCGATTGCCTGTCAGAAACGGTCTATATTGCGCCTCTTAAGACGTCTTGCCGCAGGGAGCTTTGGAAGTATATCTCGCCGCCCGCATCAGGGCAGCTGCGCACTCGGCCGTAAGATGTCGCGTCCCAATTGATGGCAGATGGATGAACGGGCCAGCTTCCCCGCCACTGATCTTTTCTTGCAACTAATCCGTCACAGCAAGCCTCGCATGACCCCAAAAGGTACCAGGATAGCGCAGTGTGCACTGTGCATATAGCAGAGTGGGTTGTCACTTCTCACTTGCAGCATCGCTTGCGGCTTGGCCGGCAAATGTGAAAAGCACATGTGTTTTGCTTCACTATTTGTGAGGATGTGAGCCGGGCAACGCCCAGTGGCTGGATGTTTTGGGAATCACAACAAAAAGAAAAAGGAAAATAAATCTCCGGAGGATCTCGATTCTCGACTGCGGGGCCTCAATGCGGTTAGGAGAGAGCAGGCACTAAGGTACACTACTCATGAACTCCACGAAAATCCTCAGCGCGGCATGAAACAATCTACATACCTAATCACAGTTTTTATCAATTTCAAAGACCCGAATCTCACTTTTCCTTCCAAGTTGTCGTGATGTGAGGTCTCTATAGGATGACACTAGATGCACTACGTAATCGAACCTGCATGTTCGAGTGGTATAAGAGGTACTGCAGCTGAAGTCTACAGCTGCTTCTTGACAAGCAATGTGACAAGTGACAGGTGTTTGCTTTTTCCACTCGATAACTGGAGTTCATATCAAAAGATTTGATATTCGGGTGTGCCGAGATGGTCGGAAAGTCGAGAAGATTTTGATAACTAAATTCATTGTGATAATTGCAAAAATACACAACTCTTTGGATTAGCAAGTAGGTAGTAGACAGAGATTAGCTATTCTTTACATACTAACATACCTACTGATGGAACATCCCGTCAACAAGCGATGGAGCAGGACCTTTGAACGCCTGCTCCCTTGATACAATCTTTCCATCTTGAACGTAAATGCGCTTTTGGCCATCTATCTTCCCCTCTTCATACAACCTAATGATGGCTCGAAGATTGGTGTGTTGATATTCGGGCGCGTACCAAGGGTGGTTGGGATCCAATTCGCTACGAAGCAGCTCGAGATGCTTCTTTACATCAAGTGGAGGTGGTATGAAGCCAGGGTCAAACTTGATCTTAGAGCAGTCAATGTTACCCTTTTCGTCAAGTGGGATGTTATTTTTGGGCCTGCTGTCCTCATTCTTGGCCGTCTCTTGTGCGTTCCGGACTGCCATTGCATTCCTAGCTACCTTGCGGAGGTACTCTAGAGTGATTTCCTGGTTCTGCTCCGCCCCGCTGTCGATTGGTTCCGCCCCGCTCTCGCTCTCGATTGTTTTTTTCGCCCCGCTCTCGATTGGTTCCGCCCCGCTCTCGCTCTCGATTGGTTTTTCTGCCCCGCTCTCGATTGGTTCCGCCCCGCTCTCGATTGGTTCCGCCCCGCTCTCGATTGGTTGCTTCGCCCGGCAGACAATTGTCTTCTCGCCCTTATTGTGTAATTTTTTTGTTGTTATCCATTGCTGTGCGCTGGTGGTGGTGGTAGACGGATGGGATGGTGGTGGTGGTAGACGGATGGGATGGTGGTGGTGGTAGAAGGACGGGTGGTGGTGGCGATGGTGGGGTAGATGGATGGGAAAGAAGGAAGCCGGGGGGATGAGGGGCTTTGATACCAGGTAGCTCTACTAGTTTGTACGCTAGTCACGTAACCGAACGACTTACCCACGTGACCTCGTCTTCCGCACCAGACTCCATGGCCCGTCAAGCCACCGTCCAAGACCTGAAGATGGATCCTAATCAGGAAATACTGCGATACAAGCCCAGACCCCAGAGAACAGTCGAGCTAGATCTCCAGGCATGTGTCGACCGGGGCATGCCTCCATCAGTGAGAGAAGAGGATTATAATACTCTGCCACCATTGAATATCGACGATAAAGCTATCTAGAAATCCGTCGAGCAGCCTCCAATGCCCTAACCCTTTGGAATCCCTACGGACTCGTCATTTTGGTCCATTTTGGCACAGTCACTCCCAACCAGGTTGAGAATCTGTTCGAAGATCAACGAGCCGGAGATTTAACTGTAATACGGCAAAGTCTTGCGACTAGACGAAGAAATCACAAAATACATTAAAGGAATCCCGGCGTGGCCCACTACCAGTCTACCACTATAGATAAGGCAAGGAGAAATAGCTCTTTTCTGAGGTCTCTTCTCGACCTGACTCTCCGACAATAGTTAATAGTATTACATACTCTATATGCGTGCAAGGCTCAACGTATTCTTAGCTAGGCTGCTAGGCACATTCAGACGAGCGCGTCTTGAGGCAGCAAAGACCATTCTCTGTTAGAACCAAGCTACCTTTCTATCCGGCGACACTACACTTTGTTTCCTCAGACCGGACGGTTTCCCGGCTGCTCTGGGCCCTAGGAATCTGCCACAAATTCCATTTAAAAGATACGGGTTACAGTATGTCACCATGGATTTGTCAGGTGCGCTAACACGTAAGACTACAATGGCTTAGAAATCAAGTACAGGGTAACTACGTACTACGACCGAGGTAATAGTAGGTATCGAGGAGCATAAGAATAGAGGGTAGGGAGGGGAAAGAAGAGGGGTTTAGAGATTAGTCTATAGTTAAAGTAGTGATATACCTTCGAATATACTACGACTATCTATCGACTCTTACCTCTTCTACTCTATAAAAATATACCTAACATTCTAATCTCTTTCCTTTACTAAAAGGTTATAGACTGTTAGAGTAAGAAGTAATAACGTAGACACGATAGATAAACCTTAACAAGACGTAAGCCTCTTCTTAAGTAACTCTTTAGAATACCTCTTTATAAGTAGATAGCGGCAAACCTAGTACGACTCCCTAAATGTTAATAGAAATCCTTTCCTTAAGTAAGACTAAGTTAAACAAGAAGATCGCCTAAGTAAGGGTAAAGTAGTACCTTAAGTAAAAACAAGACTACCTTATAGCGCTTAAGAAGAGAGAGGCTCCCTTAATAAACCTATACGAATTTAATAACTCTCTTAAAGTAGAACGGCCCTTCTAGTAAACTTATATTAAAGAAACAAGAAAGAGCTATTATAACACTCCTTTTATTCTACTAAAAAACAAGACATATATTAGTATTACGACCTTCTTATTTGACTAAGAAATAGAGTTTAATACCTACCTAGAGAGTTATCTAACAGATACTAAACGCGTTAGCGCTATAGTAGTAGTACTAAAGGATTATATTAAAGAGCGCTAAAAGTCTTTTATTTTCTTAGAAAAAAGTAGATTAGTTCTTAATATAACTTAAGGAAAAATAAAGGCGTAGCTCTTTTATAGTATTATAGATAAGGGTACCTACTTCCTTAAAGTAGTGTTAAAACTCTAAATGTTAACTTAAAACTAAAACAAGACCTTTAGGAATTTCCTTTAATAGTATAACTCTTTAGTTATTAAACTTAGCTACGCCCTCTTAGAGATATTCTGTATCTACCTTCTTATTAATTGTTTAAAGCCTAAGTTAAGGGCCTATATAGTAAGTAGTAGGGTCTTAGATACCTTTAAGGTAGTTAAGGTAGTAGTGTTAAGAAAGGAAACTCTTATTTAGATAAGGTAATAAGAAGGCTCTTATAAAGCCCCTTTAACACTATACTATACTAAAGAAGGCTCTTCTTATAATCTAAAGACCTTATCTACACTAGTAAACACGTAAGGGGTATCTAGTAGCTAAACTTTAAATACGTAAAGGGACTCTCCTAACGTTATAAAAACCCTTTTAGTAAGTAAGGTATAAGGTAACTACTACTAATACTAGTAGCCTAGTTATTAGGCAAATTTGTACCTACTATATAAATACTCTACTTACAGACAGTCTAGGCATACTTACGCTTAGTACCCTAATAAGGCTAGTACTTTAGGCGCTAATACTACGCTAGTAGCCTACTACGTTATACCTAAACAATAAGAAGAGAGGCGACCCTTAATAAGTATTTAGGTAGAGATGTATATTAAGGGTAGCTAAGTAGCTATACCGGCCTTACTAGACTTAAGAGTAGAAGTTAACCTTATCTACTTACGACTATTAAGACAAGAGGTACTATAGTAACTTAATAATTACATTATAGTATCCTTACTATTCTAGAAAACAACAACAAGCTTTAGATTATACGATCTGTTTATTAAGGCCTAAGATAACTACTTAATAGTAAGGCAACATTAAGGCAGGTTTGTTATTACTAACATTAGAGACTTAGATGTTATACTAGGATTTCTATAGCTAGAGGCTATAGACCTAATCGTTTTATAAAAGACCTAGACGTTTGTATACCTTACGTCGTCTTTAATAGTTAGGCTATACGTAATAAAAAAAGAAATTAGAAAGGCGATAAAAGAAGCTTAATTTATAATTATAGCGATAGTATAACTAATTATAGTTAACCCGGAATCCCTAGGTAAAGAAAGACTATAAAAGGAACTACAAGAAGATAGTAAGGCTATAGTAACCTTACCTAGTAAGTACTAACAATTTACAGACGTCTTCTCTAAGGAAAGGGCTAGATTACTACCTATAATTAATAGCCTTACTTATATAATAGACCTTAAAGGAGACGTAGTACTACTATATAGCCGAATCTACCTACTTATAAAGGTTAAGCTAGGTGTCCTATATAAATATTTAGATAATACCTTAGTAAAAGGATAGATCTATCTAAGTAAGAGCCTTACTAGTACTCTAATACTATTTGTTCTAAAGAAAAGAGAAAAGCTACGACTTTATGTTAACTACTAGACGTTAAATAGTGTAACTAGAAAGAACTAAGCCCTTATTCTATTAATTAGAAAGATCCTTAATCAGCTGTCGTAAGCCCGTGTCTATACTAAGCTTAACCTACGCGAAGCGTACTATTAAGTTTGTATTAAGGCTAGTAATAAGTAGAAAACGGCTTTCCGGTACTAATATAGCTACTTTAAATACTATGTTATGCCCTTTAGGCTAGTAAACGTACTAGCGACCTTCTAGTCCTTTATTAATAAAGTACTAAGAAATCTTATTAATAATATTTGTATTATATATCTTAATAATATCCTTATCTACTCTATAAATAAAAAAGAGTATACGTAGTATGTTTACTACGTCCTTAAACGTCTCTAATAACACAACCTTTATACTAACCTCTTAAAGTACAAGTTTAATATAAAGTAAGTAGGTTTCCTAAGATACGTTATTAACCTATAGAGAGTTTATATTAAACCTAAGCATATCTCTATAATCTAAGAATAGCTTATTCCTATAACTATAAAAGACATTTATGTCTTTCTAAGGTTTACTAGGTTTTATAAGCGCTTTATTAAGAATTATTTAAAGATTACTATACTACTAACAAATCTCCTTTAAGGCGACGTCACTAGTACTATTACACTAAGTTCCGAAGCCCTAAAAGCCTTTTACAAGCTACGACTAGTCTTTGTAAAGGCCCTTTTCTTACGTTACTATAACCCTAAACTACCTACACACGTAAAAACAGATATATCTACCTATACTATTAGTACTGTCCTTTTATAGCTATAAGAAGGCCGCTAGTACCTTATTACGTTTATTTCTAGAAAGCTAAAGGGGCTAGAGCTACGCTACAACACCTTTAACGCTAAGTTAATAGCTATTGTTAAGGCTTTTAAGTTATAGAGGCTATACTTAGTATATATATAAAGTTTAGTATTAGTTTTAATAGATTACCTAAACTACTATTACCTCTTTACAAAGCTAAAGTTGTTATAGTAGTAAGCTAGATAGCTAGAGGAACTTTCTGTCTTTAACTTTAAGATTAAATATAAGAAGAGTACCTAAAACCTTACTAATAGGTTGTTATAGTAGCCTGACTTATAAGATCCTAATAAGTAATTAGAGACGTAACAAGCTCTCTTAGTAACTTTCCTTAATAAATTCTAGGTAAACATAATTACCTTAAAAGCTATTAGTCTTACTATAAGGCTTGTTTAAAACTAAGCTTTTATTTCTTTTATTCTTCTAATTCCTTTTGTTCCTTTAATTCCTTTAATTCTTTTTAAAGGTCTAGTGACCTCCTTAACGTATACTATCTTAGTAGAATTACTCTAGTATAAGAGGCTAGACTTATGCTAGCTAGTAGACTAAGGCGATCGTAGGTCTTAGAGACCTTACGCTTCTATTACTAGAGTATTAAGTCGCGAATTAAACACTCTTATACTAGTAGAGAACTCTACTTAGAGTTAGGCTAGTAAGAGTAATAGCTAAGTAATAGTAACGTTAACGTTACTACTATTACTATTAGAAGCCCTTTGTAATACGTAGTAAAAAGACGCCTTTATTACTAATAAAGAGTAAAAGAAGTAGTAAAGTAGCTAAGACACTACTAGGTCCTTATAGACATTTAAGGATAATACACTACTATAGTATTATAGACGTATATATATACCTAATAATCCGGGCTTACGTAAAGAGTTACTAAAGCTTTTCTATAACGTACCTACTATAAGACACTAGAGAGTTAGTAAAACAAAAAAAAGGCTTTTCTAATCCTTTTTTTAGCTAAGTCTTAATAAAGACGTCTACTATTACGTTTCTACTTATACTATCTATTAAAGAATAAAGGTAAGGACCTATCTACTATATAGTAAGTTAGCCTTACTCTCTATTCCTTCTAAACCTTAGTAAGAGATCTTACTTAACTTTATTACGTAGCTACCTTACTCTTATAATATAGTAAGTAAACTATATAATTTAATACTTATTATCGTAAACTAATTTACAAAATTTTCCTTATATATTCTAACAACTAATCGTCTTACTAGTAACAGGCTAGCGTCTCTTCTAATACACTACGTTATACAACAATTTAGAATTCTAGATAGTATTATCTTAGACTAAGGCTCTTTCTTTATAAGTAAATTCTAGAGTAGTTTCTACTAGTACCTAGTAATATTATAGTAACTTAGTACTACTTATTACCTATAAACAGACAGGCAGACAGAACAGTAGAACTAAGCTATTAAGTATTACCTTTAAACTTACTATAGCTTTATATAAGACGACTAAGTAACTAAGCTAGATCTTACAGAATTTGTATATAATACCTTATAGTACTCTATAATAAATATAATACTATTGTACGCACTATATAAGTACTAGCCGTAAGGCCTTAAGGACATACCCTTAAACTAGTTAAAGCTAGTAAAGGCGCTAGTAGCTAATATATAGGTAAAGTAGCTATAAAGTAGCCGTAAAGAAATTATTATATTCCTTTAGTACTCTTAAAAATAGTATAAGAAATAGTATAACTAGAACTAGAAAAAGATTTTATTTAAAAAGAGAGACTAAGTACTCTTATTAACAAAACACCTAAGGTAACGTCGACCCTCTAGGAAATTTATAGATAAGTATATTAGTCCTTACTAAATTAAAGACGTTATTAGGGACTATAGACTTACTTATAGACTATACCTCTTTTTATTAGTATAGCTATATCTTACCTTTCTAATTATAAGCCTAGAACCCTATAAGGCACAAGAAGGCAAAGTCCTTATAAGCCTAATAGATATCCTAGTCTTAAATAAAGAAACATTTAAAGTAAAAGCTATTCTTAACTATAAAGGCCTATAAAGAAACAGACTCTATCTTATAAAATAAAAAGGGTATAACGATTTAGAAAACTTATAAGAACTATAACAAAACCTTAATAATAGCCTACTTTTACGTAAATACAAACAAATACATTAAGATAAT
Organism: Amorphotheca resinae ATCC 22711; assembly: GCF_003019875.1. NCBI lineage: Eukaryota > Fungi > Ascomycota > Leotiomycetes > Helotiales > Amorphothecaceae > Amorphotheca > Amorphotheca resinae. The sequence continues at coordinate 192,718 of NW_020194472.1, forward strand.
CGTTAGAAAGGTATAATATTACTAGTATAGTTATAGTAATATAAGTACGACTTCTATATTTATTATATAAAAACTTAAAAACCTAGGTATCTTAAAAAAAACACTAAACTACTCTTTTACTAGTAAACACCTTTTAAAGCTCTACTAACTTTATTATTATATATCTTAGAAAAAAGAAAAAGAAAAAAAATCTAAAGTACGATCTTACTTATTAAAGACGCTTTAACCCTTAGTTGTCTATTATTTGTCCTTATTACTATCTTTTCTACTATTATTTTCTTTATTATTATCCTTTATAGTATCTACTACTACTTTATCCTTTACTTTCTTACTTCTTTTAGATCTCTATAATTTGTACGCGTACTACCTTTAAGTTAGTAGTAACTTAGTATTAGAGTAAGAGATACTTATAACTTTCTTAAAATAAGACACGTACTTTTTAAAGACAGTAATATAGTCTTACTATACTTAGATCGCCTCTTTTATAAGCTAATTACAACAGTCTGCCTTTATGTTTATAGTTATAGTAAACTTATTATAAAGCTCTAACTAATAGATAATTTTTACTAAATAACCTAACTTTTACTCTATACGCTCTTCTCTATCTACTTTATTACTATAAAGCCTCTTCTTTACTAACATTATAGTCTAAGACTTTAAATGTTAAAGGCTCTTCTTTACTAAAGTTTAGGCGGCCTAAATTATAGCTTGTTTATATTAGCTTTAACTTTACTATAAACAATAGACTACCTTACCTTATCCTTTTTTGTAATTACCTTTTAAAGTTTAATTCTTCTAGCTTAGAGAGTTAAAACAACCTAGTAACGTTAATAAAGCTATAACGTAAGAGCGTCGCCTTAAAAGGGGTTATACTTACAAAAATATACTCTTTCTTTAGATTTTTATAATAAACGTACTTTACTAATATAGCTACTACACTATTAGGCCGTTACTCTTTACTAAAAAGGAATACTTATAGTCGTTATCCTTATACTTTAGTAAGGTACTCTATAGGTCTTATAAAGCTATTTAGTTTAAGTATCGCTTATAAGCTACTAAACGCTTTGTTAGTACTATGTTGTCGTTAATAGTTTAATAAAGGTACGTTAGAAGTTTATTAAAAGAGTCGTAAAGGGAGGGGGGCGTAGCGGCGTTATATTCGTATAAGGTAAAAAGAAGAAAAAGAGGTAATAAACTAGCGAAAACAAGTCTTTATATACCCCTTAGTACTATAAAGGACAGACTAAGTAAAGGAAGACAAAAAAAGTGTTTTTCTATATTTACTTAAAAAATATAATTATAAGTAATATAGTTTAATCCTTATAGCTACTTACTATTAGTATACTATCGACCTTCTAGTAAAGAGTAACAAAGGATTTCTAAAAGTAGTAAAAGAGTAAGGAATACTAGCGCGCCTAGGTAATACGGTTTGTATTACGTATTAGGGGTCTTACGACTATCTAGCGACTTACTAGTACTTTACTATAATGTGTCTTTACTAAAAGTAAATATAAGAAGCGCGTTAAGTAGAGATCTAAAAGTACGATATATAATAGAAATCTCGCGGTTTAGCTATACGCCTCTACTACGCTATAAAGTCGCTACTATTCTTCTTTTCTTAATACTACTAGTTATATAGTTATATAGTTATATATTTACTCGCTAATTTATTCTTGTACATTTATTCTTGTTTCTAGAGAGGCATTAGCCTGTCCTAGCCTCCCTACGATCTAACGGCTACCTATAAGCTTCTAAAGACAAAAGCTAAAAAGGAAGGATACTATATTAGGTACGCTAATACGTAAGACTATAATAGCTTAGAAATTAAGTACAAGGTAACTACGTACTATAACTAAGGTAATAGTAGGCATTAAGGAGCATAAGAATAGAGGGTAGAGAGGGGAAAGAAGGGGGGTTTAGAGATTAGTCTATAGTTAAAGTAGTAATATACCTTTAAATATACTACGACTGTCTATCGACTCTTGCCTCTTTTACTCTATAGAAATATACCTGACAGGATTCTTGGTTAAGGCAAATAAGCTAATAAGGGACTAGGTTCTTTGCTAATTAGACTGGTCTTACCTAACTTTGTCTATTTGATATTATCTCTTGTTGCTAAAGTTTTATCTATGCTTGAAACTATAATGACCGCAACTAGAAAGGGAATAAAAGAGTACTACATGCTTAGTATAGTACTGTCTCTGGTCAAAACCAGACTATGGCCTGCTTCCGCGCCTGCCAATAAGGGAAATTCTTCTGATCAGATTAGGATACAAAATCTACTCCTTAAAGGCCAACAGGGGATTTACTCCCAGCTGATAGATGGCCTCGTCGGCAAGTCGTAGTTATTAGCGGTGTCCGAATAAATTCATGGACTACAAACCTGCCGGCCACGAACCTTTATTCTTTTGGAGTGAAGAGTTCTATCTTCAATTTTTCGCGTACGGGGTACAGGGTTACATGCGCGATTGCGCGCTCGCATTGAGTTGGCTTGCGCTACTATACAAATTACTACCTGTAGACACACGCTCGCTACACGCTCGTTACACGTTTAAACCTGCTACACGGTAACTACACCGTGAAAACAGACCATACCGCTCCGGTAAGGTAGGTGTGCCGCCTTTTCGCATTCGCTATAAGTCGTGTAAAAGCTCTTTCCACTCATTCCGTCGACGTCCCATGTCAAGAGACTGCAGCAGCATGGCCTGCAGGAGAGTGAGAAGATCCCCATCCATGGATACTTCACACTGAATCGGAAGTGGCCGAGGCCAAGGAGCTGGTGGTGGATGCGTTTATGGCATAGGGCGGGAGCGGGAGCGGGGGTGGAAGTATTCAAGACCTCCACGCTACTGACTCCAATCATATCAGGCGTCGAACCGCGGCGGTCCCGCAGAACGCGCCGAGCTGGAGGTAAGGTTGATCGCGCTCTTGCTTCCACCTCAGCGAAATAAAAGGTAAATCTTTACGAGCACTTTGAGAGGATCCGATCTGTCACTTGTGAACCCTTCACTCTCCCTACTTACAAAACTGCTACCCTTTTTTACATTGCTCTCTTGTCCCTCCTAGCCTGCATTCTATCGGACAAGGCCCCGTCTGCGGCAACGTGTCTTGTAATGACCATGTACGATGGCCAAGAAGAACTCGATAACCTTGTCTAGGACAAGAACGATGAGGTCTCTGATAAGGCACAGAAACAAATGCGACTCAGCATCACTTGTCGTAAAGTGGAAGATCTCGCAAAAGAAAAATTTGGAAAACCAGCAACCTTAATATCCCCATTGATCATAGGTGGCTTCAACATTCTCTACAGGATACGCCTCGAAGGAACATCTCCAGATATTATAATCCGACTGCCATGTCCAAGCCTTGTTCAGTTTCCTATTGAGAAAACTATTCAAGAAGCAGCCACGGCAGCCTTGATTGAGAAACAGACGTAACTGCCTATTCCCCGACAACTCTTTCATGGCGAGGAATCGACGGTTGGCCCTTTCGTGATTATGGAACGCATTGAAAACTGCGGGAGTGTATCAGCGAGGCTGACCAGGCCGAGTGAGGATCCCTCAGCCTTTCACGTTCTAGATCCTAACGTTCCCGAGACTAGGTACCTTACAGGCCATCTGGGGCAAGGTCGCACACAGTCTGCTGCAGCTTTCCCGGATAACTTTCTCACGGATTAGGTCTTTAGTTAAGGTCAGCAATGGCACGTATGAAGTGCGTGGCAGGCCAATAACTCACAATATGACCGATATAGTTCGCCTCGCGAATATCCCTCGTTGTGTTCTTCCACCAGAAGGCAAAACATACGAGACTACAGATAAATGGTATACAGCATTAGCAGATATACATATCGCACAGCTTATCTTCCAACACAACGACCTAGTTGCTTCTAAGGATGATTGCCGAAATAAGTACGTGGCACGCCAAATCTTTCGCAGATTAGCCAAACAAGGTCGTCTTTCTATCTTTGGGTTTGCCGAGGATACGTGGTCTGTCCAATCATCAAAAATCCCAGCTTTCTCACTCTCACCGGCCCCTTCCAGCTTCGACTTGTTTCGACTCTGGGGTAATGATTTTCGGGCCGGAAACATACTTCTCACTGAATCGGACGAGATCGCTGCTCTCATCGATTAGGAATATACGTACGTTGGGCCTACACAGTTTATCCTCGACCCACCTTGGTGGCTTCTCCTTGAGACCGCTGAGATGTGGTCGTCCGGCATCGATGAGTGGAAGAAAACATACGAATTGCGCTTGAAGACTTGGCTTTCTTCTATGAGCAAAGCAGAAGCAGGCATGACAGAGCCCAATCCTTTGCCTGCACCATTGTCTACGTATATGCGAGAAAGCTGGGAAACAGGGCGATTTTTTCTCAGTTATGCGGCTAGGAAAAGTTGGGCGTTTGACGCTATGTACTGGAAATTTCTAGATGAGAGATTCTTTGGCGCTCGAGAAAGTGGCATTTTCAAGAATGATTTGTGGAAAACGAGGATACATTTATTGAGCGAAGAAGAGAGAGCAGCCATAGAACCCTTTGTGGAAAGAAAGATGGCCGAATCCAAAACACGGTGCATTATCGACTGGGATCCGACCGAAGCACGACAGCGTTTTTCCGAGCTATTGTTTGATTAAGAGAAAAAGTGTATGGAGCAATTAAACTTTTAGCCACTCCAAGCTAAAAACATTCAAGTCTCCCATGGTTTTTGCAATAGAAGTACGTACTAGTACCTAAAGTACAACTAGGACTGTTCAAGCGGAGTCGTTAGTACATTGCAACAGTACCTTAACTGTTGGTGACTTCTTGTGCAGTAGGCATGGCAGGCTGGCGGCAAAGGGAAGCCAGGATACTAAAACATCTGCATCTCCCTACCTTATAAAAGCTAAATACTTCTCTTCTTCACAAGTTCACTCATCCAAAACCTCGAAACATCACTCCCGCGGGTTCACTTGATGGCCCTACAACGTCAGGAAGAACCTACCTTGGCGAGATCCAGAGATTCGCCAGCCAGAGAGACACTGCGGCAAGATCCCAATTATCCTGCTCGGAACTAATCGTCGACCTGTAGCCCGACCGCCGACGGCACTGCAAAGAACTAGAGAAAGTACCACCAATGCCGTCTATATTGACATTAACGACGCCGATGAAAGGACCATAGAGCCGAAGGCGTAGACAATAACGGTGGTCCGTTGGAAGCTTTAGAAGCTACCGCTAGTAGTTCGTGCCACACTCTCTATCATAGAGGTTGTACTACTAGAAAGGACCAGAACCACATCCAGCCCCAGCCCTATTTAGAAGCGGGCATTAGCACAGTTCCCACATTTGTGTTATCATGGGAAAATGATTACTTACTTTACACAAGACCACCAACGGCACCAGGCTGCCCATACCGCAGCACTATCAACACTACCCCTACCTTAATAGGTAAATTGGATAAAAATTCCCACCCATATGACCCAGTGCCGAAATTCATTCAATAAGAGGCCCTCCAGCTCTAAGCTTAACCTCCTCTACGAAATTCGTCGCCTCTACATTGTCGTCAATATTTGGCTCCAGATTGTTGTTCAACACTATTCCCTGCTCTATTCCGTTCTGATCTTCATCATCACTACTCACTCTTATGTTGGCTGTTGGCTGGGTCTAAATTTTGGAGGCGGGAGCAAGTCCATCATAAGGATTCATTGCTCCACCAAGACTTAGAAACATTGTCAGAACTGCCGCCAACGGCATCAGCTTGTACAATTCCCGCATCTGCTTCGTGGATGCGCCAAGGAGTGACGTGACGCAACTGTTGGAAGCAAAGTCATAGCACCGTTTGCTCTGCTATGCTCAGTTGCATTGAGCGCATTTCTCAGACACTGCGCATTGGTCGACCCGGGACGGATGAGCATCCCACGCATATCCAATGTGCTTATATCGAAGTGCAAACCATCCAGACTCAACAATGCCTACCGGCACCGCAATTAATGGTGTTTGAGGTAGAGATGGGCTGGAAAAGGGCGCGTGTTCGTCCTGCGCGGAGACCCTGGGAAGTAAGCAGATTGCATGGAAGACACTGTGCTCAAGGCGACCACATATGTTTTTCGTCCGATGGATAGCACTGCTACCAATACTTGAAAGTATCTTGAGGATGGTAATTTGATGTTGCTTTGGCAGTCTTGGTGGCCCTAAAGCGATCCCAGCTCTGGGCTAGAGCTCAGCAGAGCTTTCGGGGTTTGAAACTTTCATTGGTATTGCTTAGGGGAATTACAGCTTGGATGTGTCGAGACTGATTATGGAGAAAAAGAATGGGAAATATATTGAGTATATGAATATCGACTGGAAAAGGGGAAGTGTGCTTTAATTTTCAGCCGCGGTCCTTGGAGGCTTTGTCATGGACTCATTTCATGGGTAAGATGCCGAGTGGAGCTGGATGATCATCAAAGATACAATACTCCATATCTGCCTTGCTGCTCGGCGAGGCTTCCATGTCTACAGAGTCCTTTTCGCAACCTTTCGCAACTTGAGAGAGAGAGCTCACCTGTTTGAATTGCACTCGAATACTATCACTCCCAACGGCTTGTGTCGTGTTTGGATGGATTGTTTCCAGGTAGGCGTCGCGATTTAATCGTTGGTTCAATCCACTACCGCCCCACACGGATGATTGCGATGCAGATTCTTCGTTCCGCTAGGTAATCTTATTATTACTGTGTCTCCACGCCAGGCTTTTCAGGGCCCCTGAATATGTTAAGGGCAATGCGTTTTGTGTTTTATAGGACCTTAACACCCGATACTATGGAATCTGATATTCTTGACTGTCCTTCCAAAGCCATCTCTTTATCGAGGTCTTGGCGATCGTCAAAGATATCATTCACGCCATGGAGACTCACGCAATCGACCCTTTTCTGACACAGCCCGATCGCTTGGTACTGAACATTCTGCTACAGGATATCCAGAATGCGAGCAAGTCCAGTGGCGGAATCTCTGCCTCAGAGAAATCAGGTCTTGGAGGAGACAAAAGACAACATGCTGAAGATATATCACTTTTAGAAGGGCTTAACGACGAAACCAACAGCAACTTCCAACCGACTGTCTTCACGGGCTGGGATCAAGACGACTTTCAACGCCTTCCTAATTCGATAAATAAATATATTCTCGAACCATACATACGATGGGCTCGAGGAGTGGTCCGCAGGCAAACGGATGTCGTTTTTCTTACACACATCATCATCTATCTCACCACGTCGGTCCCAAGTGCTATTTTCCTCTATCTTCACTTTTGGTGGCCTCATGCGATCTGCCATTGGGTTATGCAGGGACTTTATTGCGGACCATTCACTCTTCTGCTCCATAACCACATTCACAACAATGGCGTCTTGAGTAAAAAGTATGCTTGGTTTGATAGAGCGTTCCCGTACATTCTGGAACCACTCATGGGCCACACTTGGAATTCATATTACTATCACCACGTTAAATGCCACCATGTCGAGGGGAACGGCCCAGAAGACGTATCCTCCACAATACGATACCAGCGTGACGAAATTGCCGACTTTTTGAAGTACTGGGGCCGTTTTATGTTCTTCACCTGGATAGAACTTCCTTTGTACTTCATCCGGAAGAGAAAGCCACGTTTGGCCTTCGAGTTCTTTTCCTGTGAGGTTGCTTCTTATGTGTGTATGTACATACTGGCTAGGCAGAAGTTCTATCCAACCTTGTTTGTATTGATAATTCCTTTTGTGCAAATGCGAATCGGATTGATGGTTGGCAACTGGGGTCAGCATGCCTTGGTGGATGAGAATGATCCAGACTCCGACTTTAGGTCAAGCATCACCTTGATTGACGTGCCGGTAGGATTCCTATCGCCACTCTATTCTTGACAATTAGCTAAAATGTTTTCTTCCTACGCCAATAGAGCAATCGATACTGTTTTAATGACGGATGGCACACGGCACATCACCTTAATCCACTTCGCCATTGGCGTGATCAACCACTCAGCTTCCTTAAGGCAAAGAGCAAGTACGAGAATGGACAGGCTCTTGTGTTCCACAATATCGACTACATGATGATGTTCGTCAAGCTTATGCAGAAAGACTACGACTATCTTGCTCGGTGTCTGGTGCCAATAGGAGACCAGATCGGAAAGAGCAATCAAGAGCTGGCGGCTATGTTGAGGTTGAAGACGCGAAAGTTCACAAGTGATGAGATTCAAAGGAAGTTCATTAAGCGCAGGAGGCATTAGAATCAGAGATTCGTGGAGGAACAACAGAACTCCAAACTAAAAGGCGGGAAAGTGGCCCATTCTTGCAAAAGGCCAAGGCCGGGCCAAGCACCGACTGTCGTATAAGCTCATATAGTGGACGGGCCACGGCGTTAGGGTTGTTAGGGAGCAGCCTTAGGGACTACTGTAGCACAGACTACTTTAATTATCCTACCTAGTTATTAGGGCCTGTTCGCGCGTCAACTAGAGGGGGTTCTAATTGGTATTAGAGAGTCTAAGAGCAATTAGAGGCACTTTTGGTGTTCGCATGTATAAACCACCTTCAATAGATAATCTATAATCTATAATCTTAATCATATTCCCGTCTTTCTTTTCACAAGAGAATTGGTGTTGACGAAAACTCTAGATAGTTGCTACTCAGCACCGCGTCTTAGTCGAAGGCAGCACAAAAATCTACAATACAACTTGTGTCTATGCGTTGTTTAAAACCATCTGATACCCAGTATCCTCTCCATACTGTCACTAAGTCGCCTCTCGCTCTACAGAATCTGAAAGCGGCAGAATTCACGGACGAAGGTTCGTATTCTGGCCTCTGTTTCCGAAAGCGATCAATCGTTTTGATAATTTCAACAGTAATTGAGCTCCTGCATCACTTTCCGTACGCTAGCTCAAGGAATTCAGATGTCAATCAATTGACGGAGTCGTTGAAATCGCACCCGAGACCTTCTCAATGTCCTACTTGAACCCATCGTGGAATGATCCGGACTCTCTACGTGATCCTTGGAGTCAGGGTACAATGATATTTCACCACGGGACGTCCGTCTTGCAGAAGGGGCAGGACTTGGGACTAATTACGTTCACAACACGGGAGACAGTGAGTAACCTCCGGTTTGCCTGTATAAACCGCCTGAAATAGTCATCCCGCCACCCCAAGACTACTCGGTCTTGCAAACAAACCCTCAAATAGCTACGGATACAGGACATGTCTTCATTGCCAAAGAAAGAAAGGCTAGAGAGACTGCAATTACTAGATTCTCTCATGGAATAATAGAAGAGTTTAAATCACCGAGTCTTGTTAAGCTAGTTGTGCATATATAGACAGTAGACTTAGCTCTTATAGTACCTCCTAGGGCTATTCAGCAGAGAAAGAAGTCACCACCACTATATCTAAGACAAGTACTAGAATTTAGTAGACAGTGCAGCTATATCAGAACTTCCCCGGTATCGTCATAGCCAGCCTATTCATCACATACTTTCCGGCCGTGATAGGCGGGAACTTCGATGGGTTATCCTCACTCACACAGCTAGGCAACGTCTCGACCTTCTCATCATAGTTGATAGAGAAGAACATCGGAACACTGTACCGCTCCTTATCCGTGCGATTGACTACCCTGTGCACCGTGCTCTTGTAGATCCCATTCGTCCAGCGCATCAAAAAGTCCGCAACGTTGACAACGATGCCTCCTTCGACAGGACCAGCGCTAATCCAGCGGCCATCTGGAGAGAGGATCTCTAGTCCTGGGTTGGAATCTTGTAAGAGGAGAGTGAAGCATTCGTAGTCCGTATGGGCCCCGAGTCCAATCTCCTCATCCTCACTCACCTCGGAGAGCGGTTTTGGATTCTCGCTTGGCTTGTATTTAATGAGGCGGCACATGCCCCCGGGGTGGGTCATCATGGAATCGAAATAGTCTTCTGGAAGGTCGAGAGACAGCGCAAAGAGGCGGAATAGGTGTCTTGCCAATTGCATCGTCTATCTCGCCATTAGTATTCAGTGTGTTACTATGACATGAAGCGATGGTCCATGGACTCACAGTCCCATAATATTCCTTAATACCTTCATAGAAACCCGGTATTTCAGATTCATCCGGCCAAAGATTTTGGCTACTAACAGATGCGCCGTCTAATTCCACATACTTCCCATCCCCACCCGTGGGGTCAAGGGCAGCTTCATATGCCCAGTTGAATGCTTCTTTGGTCTCTTTTTGTGTGAAATTATTTAGAGACGAATAACTCGGCGGCTCATACCCTCTGAAGTATTTCGACTGTCTCATATGTATCTTGTCTTTCGACTCCTGCGATAGCTCCGTGAAGAATCGCTCGGCAAGTTCCAGGGTTTTCTGGCTGATGAGCTCCATGCCGTGCCCAGTGATGTAGAAGAAGCCTATGGTCGTGCATGCTTCCCTGATTTGACGGGCTACGGCCTGTCGGGCGGAGAGGGAGGAGGAGAAAGAGGGAGAGAGGTCGATAATTGGGATTGAGTCGAAGGAGACTGCGCTAGTTGTAGGTGTTGATTTGAGGCGAGTTTCAAGATATCGTTGCGAGTCGAGAGCCGCAGCCCTGGTGGCGTCGACTGGATATGATGCAACGGCAGCCATGTTTGGCAAAAAGCGAAAGAAAGGTAAATTGCAGCTCTAGGAATGATTCTGCTGCACTGAAAGAGCAAGGGTTAATTCAATGCTTTTATATCCAACGAATACGCCGTAGATATAGATAAGGCCCCCTCAGGCAACTCCAAACTCTTATCAAGAGAGAAGATAACGAAAGCCACATGTAGAATGCCTCTTCCCATACGTGGAAATACCTCTTCTCAAAAGTGGGGGAGTACCAAGTGCAAGGGGGGCTTATACCAAATCTAGATGTTCAAAGAAGATTATGTAGATAAATACTAAAGGCAACGCGGAGTCGACCAGTCGTAGACTCGTCCTAGTCTCCTAGATTGGTGTCCCTGAATCGCTTGACCACAAGGGTGGTGAGACAAACAAACCAACACGCGTGAGCCTACTTGCTTATAAGATTGAGGGACTCGAGCTGTATAACTTTCTTGATCAAGAGTTCATCTTTGATTACAGGCAACCCGAGGAATATTCAAATGCGTCGCCAAGAATTCGTGGTGGTACGTAAAGTAGGTCTTACAAGAAAGAAATGAATGAATACGTAGACATATAAGAAATTATCGAACCACGTACTGTGACTGTAGCACTTACTAGCATACACGGTATGGTAGGCGGAGCCGCTGAGGACTGAATATGCAAACCTCCAGAGAGCAAGTGGGGGATACAGATATGAAAACGGCTGATTCTCAGCAGAATGTGGATGCAAAGAGTGCACTTTCGATATTGTACAGGAGCACAGTGCCTAAAGTAAGGTAAGGTAGCTGAGGTATTCTGTCGACGTATCCCGATTCCCTACCTTGAGGGAGTGAGAATAAGGTATTAGATAGGTGGGACAATACTATGTGGTAAGATAAGGTACCTTAGCCGATGAAATAACCGGAGTCATGTGATCGCCAACCCAAAACCCCTCCCGCGCGGCTCTCACCCATTTACCTACCTGGTTACCTTAACCTTAGTTGGCAACGGCAAACTTACCCTTTAAACTTGGGAGATATCTGGGCCTGACAGCATCAGATCTTAGGCACTAGGCAGCTGATAAGTTCTACCTCATGAGTTCTATCTCGTGTGTTATATCGGTAAACCTGAGACCTTGCAGCATTGTTAGTTGGTGATCCTTTTGATCTAATAGCTGTGCCGATTTTCTTTGCTAACTCTTGTATCCAGTTCTATAATTCTTCGTCCAACTTGAATAGTCGGTTCATACCACAGTCGTGTTTCTTGGGGCAGATAACCCTTATATTCTGAAGGGCGGCCAGGGCCCTGTATATAAAAGACAATTGTAATGGGTATCCCTACCCTTCCCCGACAGTCAAAGAGGTATAGCATACTCTCTCTAGACGAACTTCCTTTAAAACAAGTCTGCACTATTTTCCAACTCGAGCTACTGTATACAGTATACAGTATACAGCGTCGCTTTCACTTCACGATAGATTTGGGCAGTATAGGAGTGTCAAATAAAGCTGCCTTACCACATTCGCTGATTACAGTCTACAGCCACACCCGAAACCATTGACCACCATGAAGCATCATCACGACATCTCGATCTAGCAAACTGACTTCACATATATCGCTCTCTAAATCTCTAGCTAGGTAAGTCGATATATGCGTCAAAGTGCTCCTCGTTCCGAATGCTCGGTCGCCCGCCACATCTCGCCGCACCCCGCATCTTGATGCGGGGCACCTTACCAATCCACCCGGGTGTACCAACGAGCGGCAATGCTCGATTCCTCTGAGAGGGAAGCTCTACCCCTGAGCTGATACAATATGCCAATGATTTTACGCCATCTACATACGAGTTGCGTCATGGAAGAGATATATAAAACCTCTTGCTCCCTCCGCGAAGCACCAACACCTAGGCACGACGGAAAGCACCACCAACCATGTCTGTAATCAAGAACGTCGTAGTTATAGCTGTATTCCACCTACCCTTCCTCTCCCTCAATTGCTAACGACCGCCAGTCCACTGGAAACCTGGGTCCGCCAATCGTGCGGGCCCTCGTCGCCGCAAACTTCAATGTCACGGCCCTCACGCGCGGCTCATCAGCCCCCTTCTCTTCGCCCGTCCAGGTCCACAAGGTAGACTACGAATCGGCGTCCTCCCTCGCTGAAGTATTCAAAGGCCAGGATGCGGTCGTGAGCCCCATCGCTACCGGCGGGCTCGGCATACAGAAGAAGATCATTGATGCTGCGGTCCAAGCAGGCGTGAAGCGCTTCATCCCCAGCGAGTTCGGTATCGACACGCGGAATGCGGAGGGCGGGCTTGGGAAGATCTTGAGCGCCAAGCAGGAGACTAGGGAGTATCTGGACAAGGTTTCAAAAGAGAATCCCGGGTTTACATGGACGGGGATCTCTACTAGCCTGTTTTTCGATTGGGTAAGTATGCTGCATCCAGCGTGGTGGGTGGAGGGGTTTAGCTAACAGTGTGAAATCGACAGGGCTTCAAATGGGGGTCTCTGGGTTTCTCCCTCCCGAACAAGACTGCCACCATTTTCGATAGTGGTAACGAGCCTTTCCATGCCACGAACTTGGATACCATCGGTGAAGCCGTCACTTCCGTCCTTTCCCCCGCCCACTTTGCTGCGACCGCGAATCGCTATCTTCTCATCTCCGGTGTCACAACTACTCAAAACGCCATCCTGTCGATACTAGAAGAAGCTACGGGCGAGAAATTCAAGGTGAGCCATGTGAGCACAGAAGACAGTCTTAAGACAGCGGACGAGAAGCTCGCAAAGGGTGATTTCTCTGCGTTTGGGGATTATCTGAAGGTGAGGCTGTTTAAGGATGGAAAGGGCGCCGCGAGGACGGCGACGGCGGAATTGGCAAACAAGGAGTTGGGGTTGAGGGAGGATGATGTGAGGGAGACAGTTAGGAGGGTTCTGAAGGTTTGAACACTTGTGTAATTTGTGGATTACCCAGGTGTAGTATGTCCGAGCTGAGCTGTACTTCTAAAATGGTGATACGAGATGCTCTCCACAAACCTCACTATACAGGAGGGCATGAGCGAGAATAAATGAATGTTTCCTGTGGCCACTACTTATGAGCGTCGCTGCGTTCTAACTGCGTACCTATCCAAAACTCGATATAAAGCAAACGTTTCCCCTCTGCAGGGAGAATGTCTCAATCTCGAATAGCTTTCAACAGCGAGAACCGGACAATTGAGCGGAAGATATACATTACCTCTACAACATGGTCCATATGCCTATTGCCATAGTGTTTTGGCGGTAGGGTTTCAATTTATTTTCTCACTCCTGGAGTTAAATGTATATTACTTACAAATAGACACAGCAGTACGACCACCGGCAATTTCAAAGTTGCCGAGTATAAAAAGTCCAGTATGTTTCCAAAGTCAACACGACTCTATTCGAGGCACCCTTTTGAGACACCCAGCATCCGATGACCAGGTAGTTTTGGATATCAATAGGGTAGGTAGGTAGGTAGGTATTCTCGATGAATCTTCGTTACATTATAGGATAATCGTCGAATGATTGAATAATTCATCGCTGCGAACTAGAATTATCATTGCGAATCCTTTTAAAATAACGATGAAAACACAACGAATCCGTATCTACGTTGTGAATACCATCCTTCGCAACGATAATAACCATCACTCACAACGATAATAACCATCCTTCGTAACGATAATAACTATCCCTCACAACGATATGTGGAAATAGCTCTTATAGTATTGGCTAAGGGTGTTCGGCAGAGAAAGATGTTACTACTAGTCCGCTACATGCCTGTTTCTATTTGTTCTCGACACAAAGCAATGAGCTGCACTAATCTTTAAATCGTCGACGATTATAGTATGAGTAGTAACTAGATAGTTCATTAAGAGAATACTATTAGCCTTATCCATCATGAACCTTTGAACAATACCATCCTAAAAGGTACTCTCATTCCAATTGATCGAAGTAGCCATTAGAATTGGTATTTCTTTGACATTCGTACCCCGGTTCAAAGTGCCACTGATCATAGACCAGTCGTAATGTCACAACGATAACAGGCTGGAAGACCTTCTTTCGAAGCTCCATATCATTCGAGAGTAGGTACGTGGAAGTGGAGATTTTGCGAGAAGAAGAAGAGGTGAGGTTATGGAAGTTGTTGCAAGGAGCTGACTAACCAACCAGGAGGATCGCCACAGCCTCATCTCACGCATTTGGAGACGACATTCCAAAAATAGGATCAGAAATTGGGGATCTCGTCTCAAACCATACGATATAAATCTCACTAATCGACTATTACTGCATTCTTTCGAAATGCTGCCCGTCCTCAATTTCCAATATATTCCGAGGGGTGAGACTATCTATAGCTTCCTACACACACGCACCCCACTGGCTCTGAACCTTAAGATAAGTGGGGCAGACAAATCCTACAGCCAAAAATTCCCTCCCTCCCGTCCTTCGCGCGCTCTTATATCCCGCAATAAGGAGCGATTTTCCAACCAACATCCAAGCGGCTTTAGCTCACTTGGGAGAGCGCCAGACTGAAGCCCACTTCAGACAGTTGAAATCTGGAGGCACTGTGTTCGATCCACAGAAGCCGCAAATCTGCGAGTCAAGGAAGCACCTTGATTATAATAGAACACTTTCTTTTTCTTTTTGCCATTTGCTGCTTTGGTTTTTATTATATAATCACGGGTATTCTGGTACCTTTTATTCCTCTTGCAGAATGATCGACCAACCAACCAACGAATACCCGAGCGGCTTTAGCTCACTTGGGAGAGCGCCAGACTGAAGTCAACTTCAGACAGTGAAATCTGGAGGCACTGTGTTCGATCCACAGAAGCCGCAACATCTGCGAGTTAAGGAGCAACCTTGACTACCTATCGAACAAACTTTTTGCCATCTTCAATCGTTGGATCTCCTAAAATTCATCTTTGTCTTTTTTTTTCTCTTTCAAATTTTTCTCAGGTTGTACTTATTCCTCTTGGGGACTGATATTCTAACAAATACCCAGGCGGCTTTAGCTCACTTGGGAGAGCGCCAGACTGAAGTTAACTTCGGATCATCTTATCTGGAGGCACTGTGTTCGATCCACAGAAGCCGCAACCATCTGCGAATCAGGGACCACCTTGATTATGGAACACAACTTATCATGATATCTTCTTTTTTTTCCTTTTTTTTTTCCTGGCTAGTTGTGCCAATTGACTCCTCCATGGTCTGTTGATTTTCCGGCCTGAAATTCAGGCCGTGATTGACATGTGTGTTTGCTTACCAAGAAGATAAGCGAGAATCCAGAAAGAAAGAAAATGAGACTTTACCTGTCTACTGCAGGTACCTATGGATATAGAATCATATCACGCCCTGTCTTTGGATTGATTCGATATTTGCTTCCATTGCTTTTAAAGTATAAAGACGACGTATTATCTGCTTCTCTTTACCCTACGTACCTTGTATAGTTTGAATCACCATTAACCACCGTCAGTATCAACATGAAAGTGCTGACAAGGTTGATGGTTAAATCTCTTATGTATTCAACATTAGACAGCACAAACTGCCAATAGTCTATATAACAATAGATAAATAGGCAGAGAAAAGAGAGAGAAAAATCCGTTCCCTGATATTCGTATCTCATGACATCGTGGGCGACCCCGCCCACACAAAAAGAAACCCCCAAACGCCCAGGTTCCCAATTCATCTAGGAAACACCTAGAGTGAACTCTAATATATAACACAGTAAAAGAAAATTCATACTAATAAGCCTTATTCAAACCATATCATTAGCACTCGAAGAATGAGGAAATGAATAAGAAAGAGAACATCCATAAAATGGATTATCAAAAAGAAAAATTTACAGGATCTAGACCAAGTGATTGGTCGTCGAAAGGTTGAGGAATGAAAATTGAAGAGGTTTCAGAGAACGCAAAAGGTTCATTCTGCGGAAAGGAAAAGTTGTCAAAGTTGTTTTGACCGCAGTTCATTTGCTGTGAATATTGAGGGAGACATTGCATGCTCTGCATGCTGAACGACTCGTTCGTTGATAGGGGATAAATGTTGAACGAGGTATCGGGGGTCGTGTAGATCGATGTGTCGAAACTTCCGCCAGCCATACTGTTCATCGCTAGTGGTGACGGTTCTTCAGGGATGTCGCAATTTTCGTCTTCGGATTCGTCTTCTTCTTGTTGGGATGCGGTTAATGGGTACTCTGCCAATTCCTCCACTTCCTTCATCCAATGCTTCAACTCTGGCATTGAGGGCCAATCACCTCCGGCCTTGCCGCCACGTTTATTCGCGTCGTCTACCTTGCTTGTCTTTGTGCGCCCCTTCGCTTTGGGGCGAAAGTGTGCACGACGAAGGTGAGCAGCGGCGTTGTAGTATGCATTGTATTTCTTCTTCTGTTGTGCACACGCCTTGCATCTTGAGAGGGGTAGGATAGGTTTGGGATGATCCAGACCAACTGGCTGGACGCAAACCCACTTCTTCACCACCTTCTTATGCTGTCGATCTTTGTGCCTTCGAAGCTCGTGCTCGCCGCGGAAACCATCAGGATGATCGTCACACTCGTTGCAATATACCCGATCATGCTTTGGTCGTTGATAAGTAGGTTTCGAGATAGCAATTTTATCTTGAGAGCCATCTTTCGACTCGAGGCGAGTCATTGATTGTGACGAATTATCTCGCAACATCGCATGTTCGTCGCCTTTAGGTGCGAGCGGTCGGGCAGCAGCAGTTTGAATTTGAGCCTTCAAGCGCTCCTTGCTTCGAGACGAGGATGACGATGAAGTACTTTCATTCGAAAGTGATTTCTCCATCTTCTCACCATTCTCACCAGAGAAACTAGGACAGTGAAATTGTGCCAGCTCTGCTGCAGTAGGAAAAGGATGTGAAAATTGGGAATGATGACTTGCCCCACCAAGGCCTCTAAGGAGGTGTGACTGTTCCTCATTCGAAGAACAACCACCTTGATGAGAGGATGTATAATGAAGAGTGACTTGATCAGATGCAGGATCATCGCCATTATTATCTGTAGAAAAGAACGAGGTGTTCGAATTGAACTTCATCATCTGCATACTTTCGAGCAAAGGTTCGTTACAGAGACTACTTTGTCGGCTCATGTTGCTCGTAAGAGTTGTTGCATTGGTGAGCGAGCCGCTAGTTGATGTCGTTGGGGTGGTCATGTTGTACGACTGTGGAGTACCGATACATGGTCGGGTTCGAATGGGCGTAGCAGAGGGGGGTATTGAAACGGGGGAAGGCGTGAGTGGGATTGAAGACGTTCGAGTTATCCATACGGCGGGATCCTCTCCAACATTCTCGAGGCCGTGCTCTATCTCTTGTCTTTGTTGCGATGGCGAGCATTGTGGCTGATAGGTATAACACGGGCTCCATGGATCAACGGGCATTTCCTGAGAGGAATCGGAGATGAGAGATGGTGGCATAGAGCCGGTGAAGGCGAAGTTACAATATTGAGGCGAAGTTGATCCTTTGGAGCTCGTTCTTGCCATAGAATATGCGGAGCATTGGGATAGGCTTCTTTCGATCCGGTCCTATATGGTGTTAGAGCGGAATGAGGATGCAAGGCCAAATGGGAACCATACACCTGATAGCTGCTGGGCCATGGTGGTTCCATAGTTAGACATGCCTCGAGGGACATCTCTTCGACGTTGTTGGTGTTGCTTGTGGATAGGAGATCGATGAGGTTGTGAAGTAGGAGTACTGGTAGGAGCACTGGACGAATGGAGCGAGGCAATCTCGGCCTGGAGCTCTG
The DNA here is from genome assembly GCF_003019875.1 of Amorphotheca resinae ATCC 22711. Lineage (NCBI taxonomy): Eukaryota > Fungi > Ascomycota > Leotiomycetes > Helotiales > Amorphothecaceae > Amorphotheca > Amorphotheca resinae. The sequence continues at coordinate 211,010 of NW_020194472.1, forward strand.
CTTGTTTGGCCAAGAGGCATTTGAGACGTTGCTCGTCAGCAGCGCTCATCCTTTGGTCGAAGGACATATTGGATGATTCTCTCTGGTGTTATGACTGAAGATTGGAAGTGTTAGGTTGCGTCGAAGTTGGAGAAGCTCGAACGCCTGCAGCCTCGTCTGGTCAGCGAATGGTGCATCTGCAGAGGAAGCAGCAAGGTGGAGATCTCTCCACTTACGGATGATAGAGGATGTTATTGCAGGATAATGAGGATGAAGATAGTTCGCCCTTGACGAACCTGTGCTGGACTGGAGAACGAAGGCAGCATATAATAAAGTAAGGCGGAAAATGAGGAAGGGGGATGGATGGGCAGACACAAACTAATGTACTTGGTTGGGACTGGGTAAGACCAAGCACCTAGGTAAGCACCACGACTTGGGGCACCGACCGAATTGGGTGCGATCTGTACGGCAGGTGCTGTGTAGTTAGTAATATGTGGTTAGCAGGTAGATTGTACTCCGTATATGTGGTCTCGATGCCTGGGGGTCCCGGAGAGGTGAGGCCGTGGACCCTGGGGGACCTGTTCTGGATGGATGGAAGAGGATCAATGAGATCGACCAGTCGTGTGTCGTAGAGCCCGGGCTTAATCATAGATTACTCAGCAGTCGCCGGCCGTCTACTCGTCTGAGTGGTCGACTCCAACATCTCCCTCTCATCCCCATCATTCGCTGCTTGAACCCCGGCTGGGCCAGGCAACCAACTCGCTTTCCCAGCTTCTTCTGCTCACCAGCCGGGCGGGCCTCGAAGAGACACAGAAGCCAGGCGAATGATCGAAGCCGCCGAGGTCGAAGGATGGAATAGCGAAATAAAGCTCGCATTCCATTTGCTGTATTGGGACTGCCCGTCCCTACATCATCCATGCCAAACGACACCAAATAATGACCAAGTGACCACAGATGCCCGCAACCGAGACGTTAAGGTTTCAATAATGGAGCAACGAATCAGGGCCGCTGGCAGATCTTGCTTGTGGGTGCGCTTCGATCCGACTGGCACACTCCCCCGGTCTCTCCAGCGTGGAAAGTGAGGCAAACGCACGCTTGCACGCCTCACTGCAGACCGTCCGTTGATTGCTTGATCACTGATGATTATTCGAGCTCTGCTATTATTCGACAATACCGTATCAATGTACGGAGTACTACAGTGACTTTACACCAAGCCATTCAACCCGTGTGCTCAGTGAATGAACCCTTGTCCCGCCACGTCAACCATCACCATCACCCATACTGAAGACAGACTCGTACCAGGTTGTATGAAGCCGTTCGTGGACAGTGGCTCAGCTGTGCCTCCCTCCATCTTCCTCAACGGCTGCGTTGGAACCAACCAGGGCATGGCATCCTGTACTGACGACAATGCCAGCTCGAGTAGAAATGGACGGAAGCCACCTTGCTGACAGGCGTTTTTCGAGGTGCATACCATCTGCAACACTATACTGAGCCGCCTCCAAGGAAGATGGAGTTTCGAGCCTTGGAGGTCGTACCTCTGCGCGAGGGCGTGTCACAAGTGCAGAATTCAATGGTTTGGTTCATGCCCGATGCTTCGCTGGCAACTTTTGCCCGGTCAAGAGCCCCTTGGAAAGGCATCCTTTCACTCTCGACGGAAGACTAGGTAGATTAGGGTGGCATAGGATAGGGTGCTTGGACTGGTTCTCGGCACAAAGGTTGGGACGAGTTCAACTGAGATACGACTGTTAGCTACGGATGTATGATAGAATCTTCACTTGTCCCGTCCCTGATGAAAAGCTTAGTAGGCCGATGCCTAGTGAGAGGTGTACTCTGAACTGCGAGTCTCTGATTGTCCTCGTCGCCCACCTCCTCCCGTTCTTCCCCCCCTTCTTTCTTCTCGAGATGACGCTTGACAACATTAGAAGCTCCAAGATATGATTGTCTCTCAGATCCACAGAACTAAGGCTGATAGGCAGGTTGCTAAAGGATAGGTACCTACCTGTACCTCACCTTACAGAATAACCTGGAAGGTACCGTATTGGGCGGAAATCACGTGAACTTCTCGGCGAGATGTTAAAGCGATCCGCACGCTGTTCCTCAGGCTGCGACATGTCATATCGGCCACTTGGATCATTTGGTGACAGCTTGTGATAACCCCAACAGTCTCCTGAATGAATCCGTAATTCTGTCCGCAATTGCCATATGGCAGAATGCGTCGAATTCTTACGGCCTTATTGGCTTCAGCTTCAGTAGCTCTAGCAAGTCAAAATGCCTTCAGCGTGCACGATGACTTGCTTGCATTTCCTCAGGTACATTAATCCTCCTACTTCATGTACAGAGCTAACAAGCACAGTATGAGGTGATCTTTTCCAATTCCCTCATCTCAGAGACAGATGCGAATCATATTCTCGACCATGCCTCCTCAGCAACCCAAGGCCCTCGAAACTCCAACACAAAGAGTATAGAATCCAACAGTCGCATCGCCGACTCGGACACTGGCCACGTCTTCGACCCGACACATGAAACCTACGAACTTATGCACCTGGATGGCGAACCATACATTTGCGCTATTCCCATCGTTGACCCACCGATTAAGAATGAGACTTCAGAGGCCGAAGCACGGGCTGCAGAGCAAAAAGAGCTTGCCCGTGCCACTGACCGCGGTTGGGAGCTACTGCAAGATCTGGAAGGCAATTGCCTCTATTACGTGTCCGGCTGGTGGTCGTATTCGTTCTGTTACAATGCCGAAATCGTTCAGTTCCATCAACTTCCTCCACAGCCCGGAAAACCTTTGATACCGCCCCAGAGAGATCTTACAACTAAACAATATGTCTTGGGAAGGGCTAGGCCGAGTCAGAGCAACGAAGATGAGTGGGGGAATCAGGTTGATGTGCGTAAAGGGAAGAAAAACGACGATCCACCAAAAACAGAATTACAGATTAAAGGGGACACGAGATATTTGGTGCAGAAGATGGAAGGAGGCACCACTTGCGATCTTACGGGGAAGCCGAGACGTGTCGAGGTGCAATATCATTGCAACCCTCATGTCACAGATCGAATCGGATATATCAAAGAAGTAACGACATGCTCGTACCTAATGGTTATTTACACACCTCGCCTCTGCAACGATGTCGCTTTCATGCCACCGAAAGAGACCAAAGCCAACCAGATTCTCTGCCAAAACATCGTCCCCGACGATGAACTAGCCGATCGCACCGAGCTCCAGATCTTAGAAGCAGAACTCGATAGCGCGATCGCCAAAGCTGAGAAGCCCATCAACATCGGCGGACTGGTCCTCGGTGCTGGCAAATGGGCTGGAAAGGAAGGGCAGCGAATGCCAATCCCAGCTAACTTCGGACAAGAGCCTCTAGGGCGTTCAGTTGAGATTATTGCCCAGGCGAAGAGCAAGGCAGATGGTGGACAGATCGAAGTGGTGTCTGATTCAGATTTGGAGAAGCTGGACCTTGATCCTGATATGGTGGATGATTTGAAGCAGGAGGTTCAGAAAATGGCGAAGGATCGGGGATGGAAAATCGAGGTCATCGATGCTCCGGGGCAGGTTAGGGAGATATTGGGGATCGTGGATACAGAGGACGAGGAAGATGAGGGTGGGGCAAGTGAAGAGAATGAAGGGAGTCAGGAGATCTATAAGGATGAATTATGATACTCTTTCGCACATGAGGCATTCACGATTTGATGCTATTACCGTGACCCTGAATGTCTGGTTCCGTTTGACTTCGCCTATACATACGATGCCTTACAGCTTACTGGTTCAGGAAACGACGTGGGACGTCCAGCTTTCTCCTCAAGCAGTGGAATTCATCTGGCATCATTCTCACATTTCGTGCGAACATGCTGTACGCTCATGTCTGCTAATACCGACAACTCGCAGCGCGCTGCGGTTGGGCGAGGTTCTTGCAGGGTGCCGATTTCCGCGGCCGTGAAATACGAACTCCTACGCGGTCTGACACAGCCCTTGACAACTTCTTGACAATTACTACGTAAGCCAGTCGCACCATGACCGAGCCCATCTTTGCATGATCAGATCCGACATAACAGAAGTCTTGTTGTTAGGAATAGCCATATCAGTGGTAGACTCGTGGTGAGAGAGACTCGAAGGAGCCAAGGATGTAAGCTTGTGGTTAAATCAGTGATGGCCCTGCTAATGCACTTATTGAAACCTCAGATTGCTGCGCCCGAGAGCTGAGCGGAGGAATCTCTCTGGGGAATCCTGAATACCAGAAAAGGGCAATGTAAAGTGTGACCTCCAACATTCTTCTATGGAGTATGTATGATGGGGGGTCAGGTCAGGATCCGGGTCGACTCGCTAAGTAGGCGAAGCCACGAATTACTCGCAGCGAAGGATTGACCTTCATTCACAGCCCTTCATTCACAGCCCTCCACCATCCCAACAGTAGTGGGTGCACTGAGGAGCCTCTATCTAAGACTCCAAGTGGACGATAATGTGCGATCCCACCTTACTCATGCAATCATGACGCGCAATTGCCCTGCCCTCTCCGCACGCCGAACCAGGGTGCCACGCTCACATCCTGAAACCTCAGGGCCTTTAAACTCTTTTAACTTTTGAGCCTCATGCTATTCCCGGGTACGAGCTTGACGCATGAGATCCCAAAGGATGCTGTATTGCTGCTGAGACTGGATGAGCCTCACTTGGTTCCCCCTTGGTAGGGCAATATCATATCACTATGTTGGTTTGATTGCAGATTTGGATAGGGATCTTCACATATATATAGACGCCAACTCCACTGTTGGTCGAGCTATTCATTCTCTTCAGCATCTCCTTCTCATCTTTTCTTTTGTCATATCTTTGTTGCTTTCTTTTCATCAGCGAGCATCAGCATCAGCAACGTTTACTCGATACCTAGCTATTTCTCTTTCCTGCTTTATCTCATCTCGAAACGACCCCACACGTTCATCACACGCGATTTGCACAATGCATCTCAACAAACAACAAATCGCAGCGCTCGCGATAGCGCTCTTCTCTTCGAGAGCTCTCTCGTCTGGTGTCGGAGCAGTCCCGGTCCCCAAAGAAGTCAGTTCCAGGGACGTTTCCACTGCGGGCAGCGTCGCCGGAGATGTGGATGGCATACACAACAATGTCGAAAGTATACTCAGACGGGACCCCGAGCCGAAGATTAGATTCGGCGATGTGGCCAATGGTGCTAGTGCTGCTAACAATGCTGTCAGCTCTGCGGGGGGTATTGCGGAGACGGTCCATGGATGGTGGGATGAGTTAAAATCTCACCTCAAACGTGACCCTGAGCCGAAAGTTGGTCTTGGAGATGTGGCCAGCGGTGCTAGTGCTGCTAACAATGCTGTCAGCTCTGCCGACGGTATCGAGCAGACGGTCGAGGGATGGTGGGATGAGGCTAAGTCTCACCTCAAACGTGACCCTGAGCCGAAAGTTAGTCTTGGAGATGTGGCCAACGGTGCTAGTGCTGCTAACAATGCTGTCAGCTCTGCCGATGGTATCGAGCAGACGGTCGAGGGATGGTGGGATGATGCTAAGTCTCACCTCAAGCGTAACCCAGAGGCCAAGTTCGGTCTGGATGAAATCGACGGGGATATCACTAAGGGTATAGATGGCATCAAGAATTTTTTTGACAACAACAATCAGGACCAGAACCAGCAGCAGCAGCAGCAGCAAAAGCGTGAACCAGAACCCAAGTTTGGCCTCGAGGAAATCGCCAACCTCGGTGAGGATGCCATTAACGGTGTCGAGGGCATGTTTGGCCACAAGAGCCAGCAACAACAGCAGAGCCAAGAACAGACCAAGCGTGACCATGTCACAGGTGGCGCAGACGGCATCGCACAGCTCGGCGAAAACGAAATGGACACTTCCACAACCGAAACTCAGCCCAGCAAACGTGAGCCCAAGGGCGCTTTGGATACAGCGAACAAAGCAGCTGGCGGTCTCGACGCAGCGAACAGCGTCGTGAATGGCATTGAAGAGGCTAAGGAAAAGATCGAGAGCTGGTTTTAGGAATGCTCTTTCGATTCGAAGCTCAAGGAGTATTGTGAAAATGCTCTCAATGAAATTAGGGACTCTATGGCTTTCATCTCTAACGACGTCGAGGGCGGTGCCGAAGCCTAAAATCCTCGTCAGCCCTTACACCTCTTTGCGATGAAGTCGTCTGAGGATCTGTTTTCATATCCATTTCTTCCTCTCTTTCGTCTGGTTCCTTTCTCTCGTCTGCCTCGCTGTATATATCCCTGAGGCTTGTACTTCTCGAGTTGTACGTCTGGAGTTTCACATCTGCATGGCAAAGGAGTTCCGCGTTGGGCGTTTTTATAAAAAGGCTGGCGTTTTCCGGGAGTTCAAAATTCTTCCTTTTCTTTTTCTCCTTCCTCTATTCTCTTTTCCTTCGCTCCTCTGGAGAGGAGAAGCTGCCGAGCTTGTTTTCTGTATCAATAGCATCTGCTTTCTAGGGTTGGGGCTTTGAATCTCTCTTGGTTTTATCTGGGCGTTTGTTTCATGGGCTTCTTTCCTCTATCTCTCGGTCTGTCGGTTTCCACGTTTTGCCAATTTCTGAGCATTGGCCTGCGATTTTGCGAAACACTTGTTGTGCAATCCTTTTTTGGTCTTGTGTATAGCATAGCGATACAAAAGCATTGATTCCTACTTTCATCTTTCAATCCCAATTTCCCTCTATCTATTATGAATGCAATGTTGAGACCCATTCTAATGACCTCTTATTATCGAAACGATACTAGTCAACTGCAAAATGATGGAAAATCATATTTGATTGATAACATATAAAGCGTAGGCGATGAGCAAGTCAACTAACTCACTAGTCCTCGGCATCTGTTCACTTTTTGAGAAAAAGATAAAAAATGAAAGAGGAAAAAGTATATAGGAAAAGAAATCGAAAAAAAAAATGAACAAAAATACGAAAAAAAATGTATTCCATACCAGGGAGTCGAACCCTGCGCTACCGCGAACAATCTGTGCGATTACACACATGAGAGGCGGAAATGTTACCGATACACCAGTATGGAGTACCCGTTCCGTTTCATTCAGATACGCTCCAACCCCAAGAAGTAGAATATCAAGAATCAACCCTAGTGTATATGCGAGGAGCAGGACTTAGTTCTGCATGCGGATGCCTCATATGGAATATAGATCGGTATTGGATGGATGGATGGATGGATGGGGCTGCAGCGAATGGGCTTGGGTAAGGTAAGGTAGGTATGCTTAATTTCTTGTAAGATGTGCATCCTGTAAGGAAGTAGGGTTTGGTTTATTCAAGACAGAAGATATATGCCAGAGAATGTAATTGTGTGTTTCAGGAAACCTGGACTTATATGGACATGTTGAGAGGAGGAAATAGATAGATGAACAATCAATCCTTGGCAAATATGAAGAAAGCACCAGCCATTCACATATCTATAAAAGCATCAATCAACACTCGACCATGTCCCCTCCAAACCCTGCATTTATACTCCCGTTGATTAAAATCATGTGTTGTCATGTTGATATCAGATTCTCTTGTAAGGATTATTCAAAACGTAAACCCCACGCCCACCTCCCCCTCCGTCTTTTTTTATCTATCGTGATACAATCATACACCAATTCCAACACTCCTCACTACAAACAAGACGCCCATGTATGCATATGCAGAGATCCGCCCAGCGAAAAAGGGATATCCAATAGAATAAATGGCTCGAACGCCAACGTTTTGGTCAATGATATCTTTGAAATCAGAGAAAAGAAGTAGAACACCTCTATCTGTCGCCCCAAAAAACTTGCTGTCTAGGAGGCACCGATGCTTTGCGACAGACTTGATTTTCCATGTCCTTGTTGTCGTTTGAGCGCTCGGAGTTCCTCTTCGACTTTGCGCCTCTCTGCTTGTTCCGCCTGCGCTACGTCAGTATCTCCAATTCAAGATAGGAAGTAGATAGGGTGGGAAGAAAAAACATACCCTCAAAGCCCTTGCGTTCTCCGCTCTCGTGTCTCTCATCATCTTCTTGAATTCGTTCTTCAGTACCGTCGTGCTCGTACTGCCTGGTCCGGAGCTTTCACCACCCTGGTTCTTCATGCCCAACCAGCGAACATTCTCATCACTCAACTGGCTCTGAAGGCTCTCTTTCTCATCCCTCAACTTATCAATTGTCTCCTCCAGCTTCTCTCTGTCCTTCTCCCACTCGATACTTGCTTTCGTCATTATTTCGTACTCCGTAATCGTCTCTTCCAATTCCTTTTTCAATGTCCGCAGCTGCGCTTCCGACTCCTGTGATCCTTGGCCTACGGCTGCAATGGAGGCTGTCAGTTGTGCTATTTCGGCCGTCAGAGAAGCGTTCTTCTTCGTTAGGTCGTCGATCTCTTTTTGGATGGCTGGGTTGGCAGCAACCTCCGCAGCCCGCTCAGCCCGTGACCCGTAAGCGCCATCAAGCTCAGCACGTGCGATCGTGACCTCTGTCTGAAGACGTGCAAGATCAAGACTCAGACTGTCCACCTCCCGCTCCTTCGCTGCTAACTCTTCTTCCTTCTGCTTAACCACGTTCTCGGCCGTCGCTTGAGCTGCAGCCGCAGCAGACAATTCTGTGGTCAAGACTGCAATCCTGGATTCCATCTCCGAAATCCGAGTTTGGATTTCAGCATTGCTAATATTGTGGTCGTCCTTGAGCTCTTGAAGTTGATCTTCGAGTCTGGCGATCGTTTGCTCTCGCATCTCGATCTCGGCTTGGGCCGCGCGCACGGCTTCCGAATCGCTGCCAGACCGCTCTTGTTCCCGTAGAAGTTCTTGTTGATGTGCTTGGTCGAGCTTCTCCATCACGACACTGAGCTGCTGGCGCACGTTATCGGCATCAGTTTCGGCCCTCATAAGTGAGGCTTTTGTCCTTTCCAGCTCCTCAACCCTTTGAACTATCTCGGCATCCTTCGTGGCATCCGATTTGCTGTTCAATTCCCGTTGTTGCTTGATCTGGCGTTGCAGAACCTTCTTCTGCTCCTTCAGTCGCGTGGCCTGCGAATACAGCCATTGAACCTTGGTAGAGAATGCTTGAAGCGAGAAGGGTTCATTCGGATCGTCACCCTCGTCAGGAGAATCCTCCTCATCCTCCGGAAGCCCATTCGCAGATCTCGCCATTCTTCTCTCTTCTCTCTTCCTCCTCATATCCTGCTCGCCAGACTGGATGATATCCCAAAGACCCGTAACCACTGTCTCCATCTGTCCAGGGTCATCCGTTGCGGCTTTCTTATTTCCAGCATTTGCGAGTTCCATTTCGACCGCCCCAATGCTGTCTTGGAAGTATAATAGTTGCTGCTCCAATCCGCTTCCGGTAGGTTGGGGTGGCTCGGGGCGATCAGGGACATATGGAAGGAGGAGAGCCCGAACTTCGTGGTTGAGTTCCTCGATTTTTTCTTCCATGGCTCTTTCCGACTCCAGCTGATGTTTAGCTGACTGGCTATGTTCCTCATCGATTGCTTGTATGCTCTTTTCCAGATAGTCCAAGTGGCTCTGGAGTGTTTCTCCAGGATCTGCAGCTCTCCCTTCAGGGGTTGTCTTCGCAAGCGGTGGAAGGCTATAACTATTCTGTCGTTGAGGGTTCGCTTTGATGATAACATCCCTGAGCCGTGTATTAAGATCCTCCAAAGTCTGTTCCGTCTTCGATATCAGTTGCATCTGCTCTCTTGCCTGCGACCTTGGCGGAGGCCCATAGCTATCTCTACCATCTAGATCGCCGCCATACGCATCGAGTCGATCCGCAGCTCTGTAAAAGCTCCTCTCGTCGAAAAGAATCTCGTCGGTGATTGGCTCCAAGCTGATCCTCGCATTGTGGTAGGTGTATATGCTTTCTGGACTCCCGGGCATGCCACTCTGTTGTGGCCCTGACCCTTTTGGCATATTCTTAGGGCCCTTATGCGTCATTTGTAGAATGCCAGCTGTATGCTTTAACAATCGGCTCTGCGGCTCCATCAGTCTCTTCTCCAAAGACCACAGTTCCGCTGCCAGCTCCTCGCATTTCTTCTCGCTCTGCAAACGCTCCAGATCTGCCTGTTTGATAGAATCGCTCTTATGATGCATGGCGCTCGACCTCGAATTGTTGCGCTCTCTCCTCTCGGAAGGATTGTACAGCTTCGCCATTGAGACCGCTGCGTCGCGGTATTTGGATTGTATCGCGAGGCTCTGTCGCGTTTGCTCGATGCGTTGGGTAATGGACTGGCATTGTTTCTTCAGGTCGTCGACTTCTTCGGGGGAGAGCAACTCGAACTCCTGACTGTCGCCCAGCGCTGTTTCGACGAGGAGGTGGACTTGGATGGGGTCGTTGATATTGAGCAGCATTGAGCTTTGCGGTCGAGAGGCATTCATCTGTTGAGGCGCGCTATTAGATCCCACTCTTCTGCTGTCGCAAATCGAGTACTCACAGGATTATACAGAGGTTTTTCTCCCTCAAACCCATTCATTATGTCGTTCCTGTATCCCTCTAGGATTACCGCATCAGTCGGACCCTGAAGATCCATTTTCTGAAAGTCGATCCTTCCGCCGGTCTGAGGTCTCAGATTGGCCCCCCTCGGCGCGCTTTGAATTCCCGAGTCATATCCAGCTGGCGAGTCATTCCCATAACCCACACCTGGAGACAGTATGTGGGGGAGCACCTTTCCACCCATCGTGTCTCCTGTTCTGCCCTGTCCGGCCAAAAATCAAACCAAATCCCTTTATCGTAACTCGCTCGTCGGCGCTATCGCATCGCGAAGGTTGGTGAACAAGCCAAGGTGTGCTTTACACTGCGAAGAGGATACCTCCCTTCACACCGTGATATCAGATCGCCACGAATCCTCCCTTCTGGCCACTGGTCGTTGTTGCACTCTCGTTTTCTCGTTGGGAACGTCGATTCGTTTGCCCTGCCGTCTCCCGACCTCCCTTTTTCTGGTATGCCTTCCCTGGTTGTCGCAGCGCCAATTCCGCTCAATCCCAAAATCGTGCAAAGGGAAAAGGACCGTAATGAATATATAGCACAAAGGGAAAGGGAGCAAGGAATGTGAATTGAAATGAATTTTGCAGACAATTTCACGGAGCACGGCGGCTCAACGTGAAGCAACGGACAAGTGGAGAACAATTAAAGTTCCTGGTAACTGGACACTGGACGCTGGACTCACCAAGCTTACGCAGGGGTAAGTCCGAGCGAGAGATATTGGCGGGAGCTGTGGCTGGTGTGAGGCTGTGCTCGCTCATTCAGGGGGCGCTGTACTGGCGGTCACCTGACCTATGTCACCTGACCTGTGTCTCCAGGCTCAGATCTCTCTCCTCCATGTTGTCCTTGGATGGTTTACGCGGAGGTCTGTCTCTTGCACTATGTTTTTGTGTCAGAGAGCGCCATATATGGTAACAAGCGTGCCATACTTCTTTGCTTTTCTTATTCATGGTACAATAATATGTAGCCAACTCACAAGGGAGGTTCAGGACCCGATGCCCTTAACGTTGTAATAATACAGTAAAAGTACTGACTACCTTGCACTACCTTCTCATCCACCCAAGCTCATCCATCTATTGATGTTTAAAGTCAACGTATGGCAGCCCGCGTGCTCTCCAACGCCACCCTCCTAGCTGGACGCATAGGGCTGTCAGCAACACCCCACCACCCCCTCCTTGCGCTCTCGCTACCATTCATCATCTCGGAATACCTACCAGACCTCATAGTCCCATTATTTAGTCCCGGCGTTCTCACATCCTCCTCGACCTCAACCCCACAACAGATGAAACAAAGACCGCTCCCACCTCTATACCATACCTTATCAATTCTTTCCCGGAAAGCCTCCAGCTTGCATTTCCAGCATTGGAAATTCTCGTTCGAATGAGGAAGGAGTGTGCCGCTTTCGGGTTGAGGGGACAAGGGAGTTGGGGAAGGGGATGGAGCCAGAAGAGCGCCCGTCATGAGATGGGTGGCCGAGAAATCGGAGAGTTCCCCGGTCATTGGAGTTGTATCAAGGATGCCCCAATCAATATTGAGATCGTCGCGTCGAGAAGACGCGCTGGAAGAGGGGTGAGTCGGCGAGGGTGGGAAGAGATTGGGTAATGATGCAAGAGAGCTTTGACGGATGAGAGGGTTAGAGAGGATAGCTTGGTATTCGTTGCCTGGCGTCGAGGTGTTCGTATGGTTGAGGTATTTGAGTGCTGCGTGTTGACCTTTGCGGTGGGGACATTGTCTTCGGTTTTCCGGAGTGCTTGGCCGCGAAGGTGTATTTGGAATTGGGGATGTAGGTTCTACTTGTACCGTAGGCAGAGGGGGGTTGTGAGTTGACTCGACTGCGGTCTGGAGAGCAAGCATCTCGGAGTCTCGGGCTGTAGCTGAAGGTGTAAAGCGAACTGACTTGCGTTGGCCGGTGGGCCTGCTCAATATAGACTCTCGTGGAAATGGATCGACAACCGCTACTGAAGCATTGTTAAAAGGATGTTGATCGATACGGCCATATACGCTTTTTGGTGGCCTGTATCTTGCGGTCCTTGGTATCTGACCTCCTACTGGAGCTGATACTGGCCGGCCTGCAGGTGCTGGATTGGGCACTCTGCTTCTAGATGGTTGAATGCCAAAGAATCGTTGTAATCGATTTGAAGCCCCTCGTGTGATGCTTGATCGCCGCTGAGGTGGGCGAAGTTGGTGCTCGGTCCAAGACGGCATACCAGGAGGGGTTGGAGGTCGTTGCGGCGGTTCTTGAACGGGAGTCTTCGGCCGTGCATATATCTCGTGTATTGGCAAAGGTTTCTGTGTGGTTCGCTCGATCATGGCAACCGCTTGATGATAAGAGCCTTTTACTAAGTTCCGGTCGTCGAGGCTGAGAGACTTCTTGCGCCGGGGACTTTTAGATACAACAAAGCTATCTCGGTGACCTAGGAATGGGATACGGTGCAGTTCGTCCGCAGACTTTGCACGTGCAAATATTCTCATCGACCCGTGGCTGTTCTGCTCTGTGATAGTTTCGAGGACGGTACCTCGACCATAAAGAAACTGTTTATCGTAGACGCCAGATGAAGTTGCGGGTTTCGGTCCTACTCTGCTGTTCTCGTCATTTTCTCGACCTTGAGTAGATGATGCCGGCTGATTATGGCCTGGCAGAGTTCTCATAGGCCATGATTCGACAACTGCGCTCTCATCGCTATTGGTAGTTGAGTGGTAGTATGCTTCAAATATCGAACCATGTGGACTTGGGGACTCTTCAGAAGAATCCACTCGGCGGACGAAGGAGCTCTTGCGACGTATCTGCTTGGTAGGTGTCACAGAAGAACTTCTCTTAGGAATAAGCGGAATCCTCAGCCCGGTTTGCGGGAAAACATTGTTTTCCGGGGTGATATCTATGTGCCCATCCATCGTGACTATCCAAAGGAAGACAAGAGAAACTGCGGGCTCTCAATTGATGCAAAGACAAGCTTTACTGAGGCTTCAATAATCAAAACATGCTGCTATGCATATCGTTGTCCGTGATCAGTAGAAATAAAGGAAGAAATTTGGAAGAAGTTGCCATAATAAAACCTTTTTACTTTACAGGTTTTGCTGTGTTTGTGGTAGAAGCCAATCTGCCTTGTGCCTTCCTTCCCCGACGCCAACGCTATGATAATCGCAAGAGAAACCACATCAACCCAAGCTCATGATGTGTCTATTCCCTCAGAAGCCAAGGCCTTCTGATATTCCCTTGTTGCTTTCTGTAAAGTCTTGATGGTTGGTTCCATCATTTGTTTCACTACTAATTCGCCACCCCCTACGGAATTCGCATTCCACTTTAACTTCTTTCCAGTTTGCTCCCAAACATCCCTGATATGCTGTTTCTGCTTCTGGATGATCTCCTCTCTCTCCTTTTCGGCATCGGCAGCGACTGCATTGATCCGATCCATGGCTCGCTCAAGAGTTTCTACCATTTTAGCAAGCTCCCCAGCACGGTCAGGATCGCCAGAGAGGAAGATCAACCAGAAATGATGAAGAAATTCGGTCGTAGTTGCATGTGTCAATGTCAACCTGTCGAATAACTTCTGGGATAACCCCGCCATGGCGTTTTGAGAGCTTAAACCATCGATATCGATTCGTCGCGCAGCAACACCCTCCAATATCTGCTTTTGAGCGTCCATTCGACTGGCCTTGCTACCAACGTGCGCGACCTTTTCTTCTTCGTCTTCCTCACTATCACTGTCTTCCAAAACGCCAATCGCAGAGCGTAGGTCTAACCCACCAGCAGCATCGCTATCCATGATCGTGGGATCAAGATCACTCTGCAACTCAAGCAGCACTTCTGAGGGCACTTGTTTTGCATATAAGGCCGCCTCTGAAGACATTTCAGTTTTCTCATTCGAGAAAAACTGAGTCTGCTCTTTGATGTTCAGCATGATGCGGTTTTCTTCCGCGTCTCCTTGTAGATCCCGGAGTGCTAGCGAATTGAAAGTCTCCTCATCCATACCAATTGGGTTGGCAGGGTCTATATCAGAAGGGGCAACATGGGCCATGATCTTCTCACTCAAGCTGTTGAGGGTGCGAACAATCGGCACCTTGGCCGCCGAGCCTGGCCTCATGGTGAAGTCCTTCCGGTTTCCGCTCTTAACACCACCTTGATTCTCTTCGTTTCCTTCGAGATCGATAATATGAGGGACATGGCTATCAAGCAATCTCTTGGATAGGCCATCGTCATTGCTGGCGTCAAGATATCGGTCGAAGGTAGGATCAGTGCTGTCTGCCTCAGTGATGCGTTCGCCTTTCAGCTTCTTGAATAATCGGCTGAGGAAGAATCGCGACCAGAACTCCATCTCGTTAAGTTTGGGGACATTTTCATCGTATACGCGTTTCACTAATGGATGTTGACTAAAAATAAGCTGGACTTGCTCGGCGCTGATGTTCATCTTGAGCTCCCCATCGACCTGGCGTGGCTTCACCGCAGACAGAACATTGTAAGCTCCCCTCTTCTGATGCGTTTCAACGGCGTGTGCCCGCAATATATTCGTGCGGGTAGACCAAAACTGGGAATTGAATTGAGAGTCAGAAATGGTGTCTGGCTTTGTCCGCCTTGCCTCCATGTAAGTTCTGTGCAGAGCCGGGTCCTTCTTCATGAGCGACTGCTGCAATTCGATGTCTGTCTTCAGCTGCGCATCATCATACCATCGATTCGTCCCAGACTTGACGGCACTGGCGATGGCCATCGCAGCCGATGCGGGAGCAGCACCATTTGCTCTGGGCACACTGGCATCAGCAGCCTTGGCCGCGCTGATTAGGTTGGTCAAGACATCTTTGATGGCATTTGCTTCCCCTCGAGGATTCGCAGGGGAGTTGAAGTGAAAGAGATGAGTGACCGGCTCAGCTGCATCAGGTGACTTTTCAAAGATCTTCAGCATCACCTTTGCTGCGGACTCGGGAGTCTGTTGCAGATCTATGAGGCATCAGTACCCATCGTGGCAAGTCAATAATACGCGTCCATGAAACATACTGGTAATATCCGCAACTTTGATGGTCACGCTGGGAGCGTCTTGGCTCTGGATAGGGATCCATAGGATGGATGTTTGATCTTTGGAGATGCTCAGGGTGCCGTCTTTCTTCTTGTACGCAGCCGATCCTCTGGCGTTCGGCATCACTTTTGAGGACGCCATATCTTAAATATCCAGAATCTCTATCTGCTTCATCAGAAGGCCGCAGCGTCGTCGTGCGCAGCAATGATACTGAGCAAGAAGAGATAGATGATGAGCAGCAGCCTCAAGACCGCCCTGCACACATTTCTCACCAGCCTCTCCTCTCCTCTCCTCTCCTCTCCTTCGGCGCTGGTTCACGAGAATCTTCTGTGGCGGCAGCTCTGGTGCAGACGGGGGATTTCTATCAAATATATCTTTCTTTTACCTACCTTACCTTACAGCAGTATGCCATCCATCCATACCAGAGACACAAACATCGGCTATTTCTTGTCCATGACTCGGGATCTGCCGAATGAGTGAAGCGATCCAGGCCTGCTGACATAATCCTGACATAATGATGGCGGCAAATAGACCCACGTGACCAACGGGCCCCGGGATCTGCCACATCGCTCCGGAGTTGCCGCCTCGGATTAAAGGCATCGGCTGATGAATTCGCCCGCCGCAGCCAATCAGCCCCCGCGCCGTCAGCCGGGTGATGTTTGATCCTGCCGGTCCCGAGGGCGCGATTTATTTCTTGACGCATTGCTTCAGCTTCAGTCTCGTAGAAGACTTCCTCCATTTCCTTCCTCTGTCTCAACCTCATCCCTATCCTATCCCCGCCACCCTGCGTGGATTCTCGGTCTCTTCTATTGTTGAAACGGTCGTTGGACCATTTCCCTCTGTACTGGCCGGCGCAATGCTTCGATCATCTCTCCGGCAGAAGAGCAGCCAGCTCCTGAAAGCTGGCTGTTCGGCCAGATCTCTCTCTACCACAACTTCTCGCGCTTCCTTAATATCTTCAAATGCCTCCTCGACAACCGCCCTCGCCTCTAAACGCCGCACCCTCGCTGTCATCGCGCAGAAGAGGTATGCTGCCACAGAGGCGTCGGCTCCATCTACCAACGACAACTTCCTCTCCGGAAGTACCGCCAACTACATTGATGAGATGTACATGCAATGGAAAGAGGACCCATCCAGCGTGCACGTCTCGTGGCAAGTTTACTTCAGGAATATGGAGAGCGGTGATATGCCCATGTCGGAGGCTTTCACTCCTCCTCCAACTCTGGTCCCCACCCCAACCGGAGGCGTACCCAGCTTCTTGCCTGGACCGGGCATGGCCGCTGGCAAGGGTTCAGATATCACAAACCACTTGAAAGTCCAACTTCTGGTTCGTGCATACCAAGCCCGAGGTCACCACAAGGCCAACATCGACCCTCTTGGAATCCGTCGCGAGGCCAAGGAGTTCGGATTCAACAAACCCAAGGAGCTCGAACTCGAGCATTACGGATTTACCGAGAAGGATCTCGACACAGAATATGAGCTCGGCCCTGGTATCTTGCCTCGTTTCAAGAAGGAGGGCCGCGAGAAGATGACGCTGCGAGACATCATTGCCGCTTGCGAACGCATCTACTGCGGTTCTTACGGTATCGAATACATCCATATTCCAGACAGAGAACAATGCGACTGGCTTCGTGAGCGTGTTGAGATTGAGCAACCCTTTAAATACTCAATCGATGAGAAGCGACGGATCTTGGACCGTCTGATCTGGAGTTCAAGTTTCGAAGCCTTCTTGGCTACCAAATACCCCAACGACAAGCGATTTGGTCTGGAAGGTTGCGAGACTTTGGTACCAGGAATGAAGGCCCTGATTGATCGCAGTGTGGACTATGGTGTAAAGGATATTGTCATTGGTATGCCTCATCGTGGTCGTCTCAACGTTCTCAGTAACGTCGTCCGTAAGCCAAACGAGTCAATCTTCAGCGAGTTTGCAGGAACAGCCGCAGCTGAAGATGAGGGATCTGGCGATGTCAAATACCACTTGGGTATGAACTTTGAGCGACCTACTCCCTCTGGCAAGCGTGTCCAACTTTCGCTGGTTGCCAACCCGTCACATCTGGAAGCCGAAGACCCTGTCGTGCTGGGAAAGACCAGAGCCATTCAGCATTACAACAACGATGAGAAGACCCACACCACTGCCATGGGAGTCCTCTTGCACGGTGACGCGGCTTTCGCTGCCCAAGGTGTTGTCTATGAATGTCTTGGTTTCCACTCCCTGCCCGCTTACTCTACCGGTGGTACAATCCACCTGGTTGTCAACAACCAGATTGGATTCACGACCGATCCTCGATTTGCTCGTTCAACTGCTTACTGTACCGATATCGCCAAGGCCATCGACGCTCCAGTCTTCCATGTCAATGCTGACGATGTCGAGGCTGTCAACTATGTCTGCCAACTCGCAGCTGATTGGCGTGCTGAGTTCCAGCGTGATGTTGTCATTGATCTTGTGTGCTACCGAAAACACGGTCACAACGAGACCGACCAACCTTCTTTCACTCAACCTCTGATGTACAAGCGTATCCAAGCTCATGAATCTCAGCTTGACATCTACGTGAACCAACTTCTGAAAGACGGCACTTTCACCAAGGAAGACATTGAGGAGCACCGCAAATGGGTCTGGGGTATGCTGGAAGACAGCTTTGCCAAGAGCAAGGACTACACTCCTAGTTCAAAGGAGTGGACCACCTCGGCTTGGAACGGCTTCAAGTCACCAAAGGAGCTTGCAACTGAAGTTCTTCCCCACAACCCGACTGGTGTTCCTGCCCACACTCTGGAACATATTGGTACAGTTATTGGTACCGCACCCGAAGGCTTCAATGTACACCGCAACTTGAAGCGTATTCTCGCCAACCGTGTCAAGACTGTACAAGAGGGCAAGAACATTGACTGGTCCACCGCTGAGGCGCTTGCTTTTGGATCTCTCGTGACCGAAGGACACCACGTTCGTGTCTCCGGACAGGATGTCGAGCGTGGAACCTTCTCGCAACGACATGCTGTTTTCCACGACCAAGAGACTGAGGCTACCTACACGCCATTGCAGCACATCAGCAAAGACCAAGGCAAGTTCGTGATCTCTAACTCCTCATTGAGTGAGTTTGGTGCTCTTGGATTCGAGTACGGCTATTCCCTGTCGTCACCCAACGCGCTAGTTATGTGGGAGGCTCAGTTTGGTGACTTTGCCAACAACGCCCAATGTATCATCGATCAGTTCGTTGCTTCAGGTGAGGTCAAGTGGATGCAAAGATCCGGTCTTGTCATGTCATTACCTCACGGATATGATGGACAAGGACCTGAACATTCATCTGGTCGTATGGAGAGATATCTCCAGCTCTCTAACGAGGACCCCCGCGTTTTCCCATCGCCTGAGAAGCTTGAACGCCAGCACCAAGACTGCAACATGCAGATTGCTTACATGACAACCCCTGCCAACCTGTTCCACATCTTGAGAAGACAAATGAACAGGCAATTCCGAAAGCGTAAGTCTTAGGATTAGATGATACATGCGATAGACACGATGCTAACATTCTACAGCCCTCATCCTTTTCTTCTCCAAATCTCTCCTACGTCACCCTCTTGCGCGCTCAAACATTGAGGAGTTCACCGGTGACTCGCAATTCAAATGGATCATTCCCGATCCTGAACATGGCACTACCATCAACAACCCTGAGGAAATTGATCGTGTCATCCTCTGCTCTGGACAGGTCTGGGCTGCCCTGCACAAGCACCGCGCTGACAATGGCATCAAAGACACCGCCATCACCCGTATTGAGCAACTCAACCCCTTCCCCTGGCAACAACTGAAGGAGAACCTGGACATGTACCCCAACGCCAAGACCATTGTGTGGGCCCAAGAAGAGCCCCTCAATGCCGGTGCATGGTCTTTCACTCAACCAAGACTGGAGACATTGTTGAATGAGACTGAGCACCACAACCGAAAGCACGTTATGTATGCGGGTCGTGACCCAAGTGCAAGTGTGGCGACTGGACTGAAGGCGAACCACATGAAGGAGGAGGCGCAGTTATTAGAGACTGCCTTCAAGGTCACGCAGGACAAGTTGAAGGGCGAATAAGGGGTGTAATGCTAGAAGGGAAAAGGAGGATGTCATAAGATGGTCTCAGATAGGAGTGAGGCTCTATCAGTTGTGGATGTACTGTATTATTGTATAGAATTGCTTCCTGTTTTTCTGTAGGGGGCAGCATGGCATCATCCTGTGTGGTTACTAATTGGATTACGATTCAATATGCATCGCTCCCATTGATTCAACCTTGAATCTCTCGTGATCAACTAGGCGGGGTCTGACTTACAGCCAGGCACGCATGCTCGTGCAGTTCAAGTGTCCAACTAGGTACCCAACTCGCAGAATACTAATGCTCAACGGAAGTAACAGACGACCCACCACTCCTCTTCGAAACCGCAACCCAAACCCAAAGATTGAAGGTATTGCAATATCTCAATTTTTTGAATAGGGGAGAGAAAGACTTTTAGTTACTATCTCCATCCTGTTCACCTTCGTGTCGTTACCGACATGGCTTTCGTTCCTTCCCATCTATGCTGCATAGCTGTTACCGAGGGGAGTGTTGAATTTGACTTCTCGGATCAATATGTAGGAGATGGGAGAGCGTGCGGATTGTGATAGGTGGTATGGGCAATCTATCTGGCATACATCTTCTTCCCGAGCTCGTTGTAAAACAAACATCAAGTATTGATCCTTCTCTTCTCAGCCCCCCTGTATCCTCAAAACACTTATCTATTTCTTGGTCTCGGGCTCACTTGTTAGGATTCGAATAATGAGACGTGGTTGGGAGTTGTTCTATTGTGCTCCCACCCATATTTCATTCCCTAAAATGTAAATCACTGCGCAACTTCCTGCTTTCTCCTCAGGACCGCATTCTACACAGACCTTCGAAACAAACCTTCACACAAGCCAACCACCAACCAAATCTACCTTATCAACAAACCTATGAACACAAATATAAAATGAAGCTCACTCTCCAGCAAGCAGTCTATTACCCCTTCCTCATCCTCCTCGCCTGTCTACTCAAAACCAGCATCGCAGACACACCGCGCCTTCCTCCAAAGAACGAGCGCGAAGCTACGACGATGATGATGGCGAATATCACGACGTCTGGGGCGGTGATAGGTATGGAGGGGATGAAATTAAATGGTGGGCCTTTGGGCGGTGGATATGGGTGTAAAGGAAGGTGTAGCAGCGGTGCTGCAAGTCTGGGAGATGGTGTATGGGTTGGGTTGCTTTGGGTTATGGTGGTGCTGAACATGGTGGTTTTGGGAGGGCGGGATGTGCTGCGTCTTTGGGATTGGTGACGGTCATGGGTTTGGAGATATGCAGTGTTGATTAGCATGGTGCATGGGTTGGGATGCGCTTAATGGGGGAGAAATAAGATTGATTCCCTAGAAGGAAGGTTTACTTTTACATGAATGAAGTTTTCGAGTCAGTCCATCAGGAGCAGGCATGTGTCTCGTACCGCCGCTCATCTCATGACCAAGGGCCCACTGAACATGCTCCTCCGCTGATCCATCGTGTCATCTCCTCCCTGTGCATCTACTTCAATTCCGTCTGTGTCCATAGGATCTTCCTCCCCCTCCGTGTTATCGTGTTTAGCCTCCTTCATGTCATGATCTCCCTCCCCATCCCCATCCATATCGCCCATTGCCATGTTTCCCTCCGTTTTCAGCTTCGCCAGACCCCGAGCGTTGATCTCCTGACCACCCTCTGAATCGGAATCATTGTTGTCTAATAAACCAGGATGGTCTGTATCTACGTCAACTACAGTAGGCTATGAGAAGATAATCAGTATACGTGAATCCGATGGCTGAAGGCTGTATACGCTTACCGTGATGTCCAAACCTGGGTATTTCTTGGCTTGGTCTGCCCACCAACGCTCAATATCGTCGTGGTTCGTGCCGTGGCGCTGTTTGGCGTTTAAATATCAGATAACGCTGGAATTGGAGTGAGACTTACCTGACCAATTGCCTGGCCTAACTTGATGTACATCCAAGCCGGCTGACTTGTGGCATCCGGCCCAAAAGGCTGGACGGTTGTACTATCCGGCTTCCATTTCTTGAAAAACCGGAACAACAATTTCATCCAGCAAGCATCCATCTGTCGTCGGGTAATCGGGAACTTGTTTAACCCAACCATGTCATTTCGGAAGCCTTTGTAGCACAGCAGGTTCTTGACTTCGAGAAAGTTCTTTCGTCTATAACGAGGCAATTTGATATTGTCGATATCGGAAGTAGTGAGCGCGTACCAGGTACTGTCGCACATTAAGATTCCTCGTTGCGTGTCATTCAACTCAAGGCCATAAGCTTTATATGTCGTGGGGCTCTCCATTGTAGAAATTTTGGAGTTGGTGCTTAGAAGGGATTATCGTTGGTGTCTCCAAGTTTGGGTGAAAGAAGGCCGTAATGTGAGAGAAAAATGAATACCTTGGACTGTGGGGGAGATAGCTCACTGCCTTTGAAAATGAATATCCCCGTCTGCTTTTTCTCAGGTCAACTGGATAATAACTTGAAAAACGAGTGTTCGGGCGCGTGGGAGCGAGGCTCGGTTCTGACGCGCGTGTAGTCTGCGCTTGAGTACCTACCTACCTACTTATATTTATAAATAAGGAATCTGACACAGTGACCCCATTACTTTACACTTTGGGTAGTTGCTCTTTAAAGCCCCCTGCTTGCAGGAATCTACCTCATAACTAGACTTCTAGTTCTAACTAACTTCTGGCCCCCACTTCCAACGCAATACAGAGCAGTAGTACCCCACTCACTCGAGCTATCCTCTTTTGTCTTCATGGTTCAAGTCATTTTCAATTATTTATTCCCTTTTTTTTATCCTCTGGGTTTGGAAGAAGACAAAGAATATGTTTTCTTGGCAAGTGACTCTGTGAATGTTTGTGATAATGCCAAAATAAAAAAGAGGGAGAAAAGCTTAAAAAAGGAAGTATTCTGGAGCCACTGAGATGGAGGCAAGCTTTTATTGTGCAAAGAGACCGACATCTCTGTTGTACCCAGATAAGGTAAACAGCATTCCTATGATAATCAAATGCAGGCAGCAGACTTCATGTGACTTTCGTACAACTCTTTGCACATTGTACTAATAGTACTATATATATTTGGGTTGTCGAGGAATAGTACCAGTGGAGTTGAGGACCATTCTTGAAACCCTTTATGTTATCTCCTACTTGTCAACAGCTTGATACAATCTGTGAGAAATGGCCCGAGAAACGCAAATGCTAAATAAAGAAAAACAAGGCAGACTCTTCAGAAACGAATGCGAACATGTTTGCGGGATAATTCTTCGTGTTGGGACAACAAAACGCACCCGTCTCTTCAACACCTGGCTTTGATTTCAAGCAATAGAGCATAAAGTACTAAAAGAGTAATGACATATGAGTGAAATCTTTTATCTTGTTTTCGTTATCAAGCTGGATGGCAGTGGCACTGGCCGCACAACTGTAGAGACCAGAATTATTCATACACAAACCCAGCAGCACCCTGAACGTAGGGTATGATGTATGAAGAAGTAAAAGCCAACAACATTCGATCGATTAAGGACAATGCACATCACTCATTGCAGAAGTCTCCCTGCATGCTCAAGGCATATATGGTCAAAGAACGAGAGCGACGATGTCAGGACGATGTCGCTTAACAAGGGGCTACCCCACTGCGCTGTACCCGCCTGCTTATTAATCCTACCTTATCATCTTATCCTTGGCCCAGGAACACGATGACGTAGTCGTCCAAGGTACGGTCGATGGTGTACCATGTACAACGGCAGCCGCCTTGTATAATCAACTTTATATACCACCAACTTTACATTTTGACAACCAGCGGGCAACTTCACGAGCATTATGAATCGATGACGCGAATTCCTACTTGAGCCCTCTAGCTTCAAATATCTATTTTTCAAAATGCGACGTACAGCGCGAATGCTCCCCAATGGAGCGTTCAACGCTCCCCTTTCTCCCTTACAACGAGCCGTAATATCCACCTTCCGCAGCAGACCGTACATAAATCAGCCATTGCTTTCTGTGCGACCTTTCTCATCTTCCAGAGCATGGAGCAACGAAAATTCCACGGCTAAAGCTAAAGCCCCAAACGGCCGAGACCAAGAGACGCACGAACAACAGGCCTTCAACACACAAATTGACAATGCGGTGGGAGAAGCCAAGGAACTACAGACAAGAACGCCATGGCATAGAGAAGGGACCGATAAGCCACCTGTGAAGCGTCAGCGTAGCGCTGGAGCAATGACTAAAGGTTTGTCTCTACCTTATTATTCCACAAGCCGAGAAGATATAGCTAAAGGTTTATGTATGAACGGACAGGCAAATTGCTCACTACGCCCTCGAAACTACTAAAATTGATCATCCCTCTTACAACACTTGACAAGAATGACGACAGAAAATCCATTGAGCCTCTAGCTCTGCTCGTGCACCCTCAACAACCACTATCCTACCTAGAGCGGCTGATCCAATCCGAGATCCCTATGATCGTCGGCAAGGACGGAAAGGAGAAAGTCCCAGATGTGTATTTCCGGGCCGAGGACCCGGCATATGGGCAGGATGCTGCCAAGGAGGTAGACGCCGATATAGACGAAGTAGCACTTCCCGAGAGCGAAGAAGGGGACGAGGAAGGGAGCGAAAAGACGATGATCGATGGGAAGCCAATGAAGCTTGGCAAGATCGTCAACAAGAATGAGAAAAGTTCCAATATAGGCGGGAATAATGAGATGATTGAGGCCGCTGGGTTGAGAGGTGGGCCCGGAGAAGGAGGGGTGGAGAGTTATAGTGGCCGGGGTAGAGAAACACCTTCAAATCCCGACGAAACCAAATTTGTGCGCTGGTCCTCCAGCACCGAGATCGGGGATTTTATTCGCGATGCTGCTCGTGGGAAAGAGTTCGCCGTCGAGATCGAGGGCGCGAGCAAGGATATCCGTGTCGGCGTCCCCTCTTTCAACGACCGGACCTTTTATCTAAGAGTTAGGTTAAGGAAAGCGAGTAGGAGGCTGGAGGAGATGGGTAAGGTCAAGAAAGAATGCGACGATCTGGCGCACAGGAGTGCGCAGAGACTTGCCATGGGCGGATTTGGCGTCCTCGTTTCGTGGTGGGCGGCCATCTACCATTTTACATTCCGCACTGACTATGGCTGGGATACGATGGAACCTATTACCTACCTAGCAGGCCTCTCCTCCATCATGCTCGGCTATCTCTGGTTTCTATACAACAACCGCGAAGTCTCGTACCGCGCAGCCCTGAACCTGACAGTCTCCCGACGCCAGAACGCCCTCTATAATTCCCGTGGCTTTGACATGTCCAAATGGGAATCTCTGATCGGTGAAGCGAACGCTTTGAGGAACGAGATTAAAAGCATTGCGAATGAGTATGATGTGGATTGGGACGAGAAGCTGGATGAAGGTAGCGAGGAGGTCCATGACACGCTGAAAGCGGAGAGGGCCAAGGAACGGAAGAAGAATGACGATGAAGAGGAAGATGAGGAGGAGGGACAGAAGGGGAAGAGTGATTAGTTCGTTTATGATAGATATTTTCGATGTGATTTCATGAGTGGCAAAATTGAAATATGGCAATCGCCGTGACGCAGAAACTTGATCTGTGGGATGCCAATGTCTTCCTACTTTTGGTCTCCTTGCTCTAATGCCACCTGTAACTTGGGGCCTATAGGAGCGCTTGTCTCTCAAAGAAAGTTTGTTCTCTTTAGCCCTCTCTCACAACCATATATATCTGACATGATATCCTTCCAAAAGTCTCCCCGTGTTGAGGCAAGCTTCATTTAGGAGCTTCCGGTAACAAGCAAGCAAATATCGATGCAGAGAAGTTCGTACCAGTTCGATCGTGTTGCAGGTGTGTGCTTGGTTCGGATTTGTGATTCAAAGACTGTTTGTGGGAATGGTATGGTGTTGTTCAATTGGTTTAGATGGGTTGAGAGATAGGAGGGATGGTGGTTGATTGGAATTGAAGTGCCCCCTACCACGTCCTGGAACGGGTAGTGAGGGACCGGGACGGGCCAGGTACCAAGGTAGTTAACTGTCTAGCAGAGTAAGCTCAAGCTAGCTGCGGAAGAACTGAGAAGGGAGTCCAAGGGCACTTTCTGTAAAGTTGATGGGATGGAAAAATTGGCTCATCAGCACACTGAGATACTTATACTCCATATCTTTGAACTGTACCTTATCTCCCGAACAGCCATGTAAGCAATGGCCGCGCCACCCAGTAATGGAACATGTACCCTTTACCCATTCGCGTAACACCGCCGGAGTAATCCCCATGTGCTGCATTGCTTACAGCAGACGGGTAGTTGCATCTGGTGCACCAGAAGCCATGCTGCAGATGTCGATCGATTGGAAGGCGATGCTGCATCTGGTCCTCTGATAGGGGTCGGTACTAACCCATCACATATATAAACCTTTCCATCATTAAAGGATGAAATAACGTTTTGTATTCCGTGCCTGATCCCAAGCTAATGTGACAGTAACATCATGAGAACTGCCGCGCCTAGGGCATTGGACCCTCCTGTATTATCGTCGTTTGTGGACATTTAGGGAAAAAGACATAACACGTTTGTATCCACACCATCCTTGGCCCCAGGAGTCGGCTACTGTATCTCTTGTGTTGACTCTTTCTTTACCTATACGTCCCTGATGGGATCGTAATAGATCAAAGCTTGTCTCTCCTCTTCACCTATCTGGTTATAACCCTCATCGTTCTGGGGGTATTCTTGACCAGTAGCGAAAGTCCCATGAACGTTCGAGCCCCCTGAGGGTTCTATAGAAAACCAGTCAGCCTAGCCTGCACACAATACCATTATGATGAAGCTGTTGGAAGATCGGGCTTTGACGTCGTCAACATGCACAAACCTCTGGAATACTCGTGCCTCTGGGAGTTGGTCTTGTCAGTAGTTAGAGAAAAGCAAGGAACGGCCATGCTCCCATGGTGGTCAACCGCCGCTTTTTGCTATCAGTATGGAAAGACGGGAAGGAAAACCTGCTAGCGAAATTTTGCCGATTCATGCTGAAGGCGGAGAGGGTGAGCAATGAGAGAGAACGTACCAGGAGTCACAGACCCAGGATAGTAACTGGGAGCCTGAGCGTCGTAATACTGTCCTTCAGCACTTGCATGGTGACTGTGACGGGAATGCTCTGAGCTGCTAGCATCACCCTTAATCGAATTCCTATTCCGCCCGTCTCGATAACGGAATTTATGGTATAAGAACCACTTCGCGATCCAGTTCGGACAGTCTTCGGTAGGTTCAGCAAGGCTCCAGTAGTAGCTTGTCCGTGCATCGCCAGACTGGGCAATCCGCTCCATGGCTTCGTCCTTCGCCTTCTCGACGATATCACTCCAGTCGTATGGGGGCTTCGCTTGCAGTTCTTCTTGAGGTGACGTTTTTCAGACGTTAGCCATTTGTAAACCTGGTCTGCTTCTTTCTAGGGCAAGAGAGCATCAGCAAGGACTTGAATCACGGCCATCCAACAAGTGGTGGTCGATAGGATGGATGGATTCCAGCAGTGTGGCATCAATAGGGGTGCGGGAGCGAGTATCACTTACCGCCATCAACGCATAGATTTCGGGTGTCATATTAAGATGTCTAAGGAGCTCATCTTTTGTCTGGCTCATGGGCAGAGGGCTCAATTTCGGCATGGTAGGGAGTGAGAAAGTCGGTGCTCAGAAAGGAGACTGGATCTTTCATTCCGTAGCTCGATCCCATGGCAAGATATGCCACAAGCGCAGCAGTGGGGGGACAGGCTCCCTAGATGCCGACAATTCTTCGAATCCTTATTAGCAATGGATAGGCGTGGACATAGAATGGCGATCGCTGATTGCTTTGGGAAAAACTCTCAGCAATAGCATCTTCGCCATTGCCATCGCATCTCCGAGAAAGAGAGAGTCCCCCTATCCGAGTCGGGAGAAAAACTAGGAGAGAGAATTGCCGGATAGTAACCCCGTGGTGGCCATATTGTAGCCAGGGAGGGCCACGCCATGCAGCATGAAGTCCTGCCAACGAGCCATCCTCGATCGGCAACATCTCTGACTACCGGTCGGGAGTAAGTCCGATGCCGATTGATATGAGGAGAGAGCGTTGGGGTAATAGAGCTGGAGTAATAAGACGGGATCAGAAAGGAACTTGAGGATGATCGGAAGACAGACATGAACAAGGAGTCGGGAAAGTCGATGGTGGCACAGAGTAGGGTAACAGAACAGATAGACCCTGCATTGCTTGTGTAACCAGGGAAAAGCTGGATCCATACGCAGCCGCATCTGGTATATGTTTGGACACCCCCGCATCCGGCTGGGCTACGGCACCGATTCCATCTTGACATAAACCTTGCAACAAGTCAGTATATCCCCCCCGCTACGACGTTTGAGAAATAAGCTTGGTAACCACGCATCATGCAACTGGCTGCATAGGTAGCTACCTACGTTCTGGATCCAGGACGTAGTCTGGTTACTGGTGTGGCTAGGCAGGTATAGCAGGCCACGCCCCTTACATCCACTGGTGGCATGAGAAACTCCGCATACGCGGGGGCTTTGTGGGTCAGTACTCCTACCGGCTCTGTCGATGGGATGGCACAATGCGTTTTGAACAGAGAGCGGGCAGGAAACTTGTGGCTGATATCGTACCACCCACCGGACGTCCAGACTCGCAGGCCTGGGAAAGGATCGGAATGCTCGGAGGGCGAAAAGGGTGAGGTTTCAACACCTGAGGAGGGATGAAGCACAGGATGGCGGTTCTCCTTGGATATAGGTACTCCGTATATACCATTGCCTCTGTACCTAAGACGAACTCAAAGGTAAGCATGCACTACACCCACAAGGTCGCGCGACTTCACTTCACCTCCCTTGCGGTATCTTTACCTTCTACCTATCATCGATCTGCTGTGACAGCAGTATCACCCACTCCTTGTGCTGGACAATTATATGTTGAGCCCACGCGGATAGCTCCGTCGAACCTCACGGCAAAGCACTACTCGTTAAGGAGGGCCATGTCCCATATTCTCTCTCAGTATTTCTCTCCGCGGCCCGGGCCTCTGAGACCTTCGCCCAGATTGTTACCGGCCGCGCCCCTCTAACCATACGTTTGAGTCCTCTCTTATTTACTGTACAGAGCAGAGATTATCATGATTAGATATTATCATGGCTCGTACCGAATGTCGTACTTCTCACAGCAAGGGAAGTCCCCCCCCTCTGCCACTTTCGAAAACCATTGGCCACCACAAGAATGCTAATAGCCTAGGTAATAGTCAGCATTGCCCGGTTATATCAAAACGCCCTGAGATGGTCAAGTATCTACAGAGTGGAGTTTCATCGTAGGTTTCACAGTTGTGCGGTTGAGTTGTAGATAGAGAGTCAGCCTCACCCCCGGTCCGGGCTAATAAAGCGGCGGCGGCGGCTCAGCGAAGTCAGGGTCCCAAAGAGAGGGGTTTCAGGGTTTCGTGAGGTCATTCCAGCCAAGGAGTAGTAGTACGGGCCGCGAAAAGGGCAAACGCAAAGTCAAGTTCCGTTTGACTGCTTTGTTTCTGCTTACCTAGGTACTATCTATCTTCCATTTCTCTGTTTCTCCCCTGTTCGATTGCGCCGGATGCCCGTTGTTACCTACATTACCTTTGCAGCGTCGTCGTGCCAATCAGGGTAAACGAATGCACGATATTTACTTGTTAATAATGGCATGATTTTCCAAGACTCGTAACATGCGCGCGCAACGGCAAGCAGACTAATGGTTATGTGCCTCGATAGGTCTTCACGATAGGTGCACCCCACCGGCTCTGCTCCGGTCATCGCTAGTACCCCTCCACAGGGTCCGATCACTTTTTGAGGTCAACGCACAGGATCGAGATGCAAATGCAAACAGAATTTCTTCTGTCCTGATTACCACGCATTCGCAAGCATGTCGCACGCCCACAGTGTCGTACACCTCCCCAATGGGCAGAACTTGACCGTCAGACCCGTCTTCGGCGGCTTCTTCTTCAAACCCGATGACCTCAATGTCCATACCAGCGTCTTCCCCGCCGGGTGGACCGTTAACCTCCAATCTGAAGACTACTCCGACGAACATCCTCAACCCGCCGATGCGAAGGATACGGAGCCCAGCGATACACCAAAAGAGAAAAAGCGACACATCCACCCGTTCAGGAACCCGACTCTCCACAATGATAGTCTCTTCATATCCTCTATTTCGAATCCCTCGAGCAATGACTTCAAGGCCCCCGCGAGCCCCACCCGACAGATCGCCATGATGCTCTGGGCGTCGCTCTACTGGTATTTCCATCAACCAGAACCATCACCCTATTTGACGACCGAGGCTTCGAAGAAGACGCCCGACGAAGGCAAGCCGAGGGGAGAATGGCGAATCAATATCAAGAGGGAGGGCGTATTTCGGGGCCGAAACCTCATCCAGAAACTCGAGCGGATGGGCCTGATCATATCTGAGGATTCGACGGTGGGCCTTAATCCGGAGGAGAGCGCACCCGAGGGTTGGTTAGATATGTTCATCTCCAAGCGCGCATTCTGGCAGTTACCTGCCAAACTGTTCCTCTTCACCCTCCTGCCTACAGACGGATCGTCTTTCCCTGGCACTCCGTATGGCAGCCGACCCAATTCTCCTGTATGTCCTACTGACGGAAAGGACTCGCCAAACAGGGCAGATAATCTGGAATCGCCATCACAATTCAGCTGTCCAGGTCTTTGGTCGCCCTCCTCCGTAGGGCCCTTTGCGTCTGGGAGCCATCTTCCAACATACTTCCCACCGCCGCCTCTACAGTATGCAATAACATCAGGGATCCGACATCCAATAAGGCCAAAACCACCCCGTCAAGGGGAGTTATTCTATGTACGCTATATCCCCAGCGTCGGTCAGTATCTTTCCTTCCGTACTGCTTCCCTTTCTCCCAAGCCCGTAGCCTACAAAGGTCCTGTATCCACCTCGTCGGCCCCATCGAAAACGCATCAGACAGCGGCCTCGTTGTCCTCTCTTCCGGCCCACATTGCAGCAGCCTCAATTTCAGAGTCAAAGTCCCCGATACCGACTCCGGAGACAGAAGATACGACACTAATGTCCGATCTAAAACTTCTGCACAAGTGGATGAACAATCCCCGCGTTTCTAAATTCTGGGGGTGTGCGGGCCCTGAAAGCACCCAGGAGGAGTTCCTTCGGGCTAATCTCACCTCCAAAAGCTCCTTTCCAGCTATTGGCATGTGGGACGGCAAACCGTTCGGCTATTTCGAAATATACTGGGTGAAGGAGGACATCCTAGGTAAACACCTTGGAAACAGAGCTGGGGAGTTTGATCGTGGATTCCACGTGCTTGTTGGAGAAGATGAGTTCCGAGGGAAAAATCGGGTTAAGATCTGGAGCACATCGTTGGCACACTGGGCGTTTATGCAAGATTATCGGACGAATGCAGTGGTGCTTGAGCCGCGAGTTGATAATGTGAGGTACGTTCCCCAGCCACTGCTTGCAATTTGCTCATGATTGTTGCTGTCTATACCTCCCATCAACGATTTCAAAGCTGATCCACGTGGTAGATTTATTTCAACGCTTAATGAAGCGGGCTTTTTGAAAGAGGGGGAGATCACGTTCCCGCACAAACAAAGTGCGTTTGTGAAGTTAAGGAGAGAGAATTGGGAGGCGCCTGCGCTGTGAAGCCATGAACTTAACTGATAGCATTGATACAAGGCGATCTTGATTTTGGGACTATGGTTGAATACTCGAAGCCTATGATGCGGAACGATTTAGTAGATTTCTCTCTTCTCTCTTCTCTCTTCTCTCTTCTCTCTTCTCTCTTCTCTCTTCTCTCTATTATCTCCCTCTCTTCTTTATTTTCATTTTTGACAGTACGATGCCTTAATTCATGCCTAATTCAACAGAGTAACGCTTGCTGTAGACTTTGCTCATTTTACCTTCCTAATAGAGATCACATATTTTATACGAGATAGCTGAACCCCGCAGCTTCACTCGGCACTCTCTTCTTCCATCCTAGTTAGCATCTTCCTATACGAGCCGATCTCATACCCTAGAGGACGTATCTCGTCCCTTTTTCGCCTCCGAGCTATACGCGGACCTTCATCGTCTGTATAGCAGGGCACGAATCATATACGTTGCCCTTAGACACGTGGTTCCTGAGCACGGAGTATTCTGAACAGCGCCACGGGTACTGCGGGCACTGCGTTCCTTGCAGAATTGATGGCGCCCAGTAGCTAGACCTGCGCTATTACGTTTGACGGTAACGGGTCACCACAGCGCATGCTGTTGATCTTCGAAGGCCTGGAGCCTGGAATTGTCCCATCTTCTTTTGCATTTGAGAGCTTGCGATTTGAGATAGGATAGGATGAGGTTGGTGTTTTGTTCTCGGAAAAATGAGATGCGACATGTAGGTGTAATTCAAGACTCCCTTTTCACCACTATAACAACACGCTCGAAATCGGACCATTTCTTCGCCCGTTTCCTCCTCGTTCTCAGCTCACCATCTTCGCAGATTCTATCTATAGCACTCGAGCTTGACGGATTCGGCACGGAAACACAGGTTCCTTGTCGATCGTCGCCAACTTCGGTATGATTTTCTACGAGTGTGTTTCGGTTCGATGTTAGTCGAATACAATGTCATCCATTCGGACCATTCCGTGGGAATCGGGATATGCTTATTTTGCGGGGTTGTGCAGCCTGCCCCTCGTTTCGTGTTTAACGACTGTGCCGTGTCTGTTGAAACATAGAACGGATGAACAGTAGGTACCTTAGGTAAATATAAATATCTCAAGATCCTTCGTCTTGGCCAAGGTTATCTAGATTCCTTTGCCGTTTTCTGCCTTATTCTTTCTTTATTCATTCCTTTGGATCCTTTGTATTGCAATAGTTGAAGTCTGAGAGATAATGAAGTCACTTTTTACCCTCGTCTTTGGCTCAGTCCTCGCGGTCTCGTCTGCATATGCATCGGTCATCCAGAAGAGAAACTCGAATTCTTGGGCGGGATCGAATAATTACTACCTTCATGCTTTGCATCCAGCGGAACAAGCTTCGTACATAAGTAGTCTGAAGAGTTACGGCACGAAGGTTGTGAGGCTTTGGGGTGAGAATTGCGCGTTTTCTATGCCCCCCTATTCCTCTTCCTCTTGCTTTTTTCCATGTCCTATTTTGCTTTCATTTACTTCCTAAGAAAGTACTGACTGAGATTCAGTAACACAGGCGTCAGATGGCTGTGCTAAGTCTTCCAATACCAGAGCCGTGCCCTCTTATGAGGACACGATTGGAAGCTATAACAATGAGACGCTCGACGCAGTTGATTCTGTGCTTTCCCAGCTTCATGCTGCGGGTATAAAGGCAATAATCTCTCCGCATGACGCCAATTTGCTCCCTCCGTAAGAAATTTCCTGAATCCATCAATTATACGCTTCGTCTCCTCTCAGACCTCCCAGAGAACCCTTCTAGCCAACAAAGCACAGCTAACAAATGGCCAAGATCCGGACAATCAAAAGGTTATAATGGAATTGATATCTACGGCAGTACCTACGGGTCCTCTGACTCTTTCTACTCCTCCAACACAGCGAAAGCCCAATACGACGCCCGCATCAAGAGTATTCTTGAGTACACCAGTCCTTCATTCGGAAAGCAGTGGAAGGACCTGAGCGAAGTCATCCTAGCCTTCGACATCCAGAACGAGCCTATGATTGCGTCTCCCGGAAAGTTAGCAGACAACGATCCTGACGATTGGATCTGTGGGCGAGCAGGGAATATGCGTAGCGTGCTCGGATCTTCTGTTCGTGTGCCTTTTGCTTTATCACTCCTTTCTTCATTCATCTCCTTATATTTCATTTCTTCTACGACGAGAATCATCCAAGAGGGCAAGAGGGGGTCATATACTTATACCATTGCTAGGCAGTCAAGATCGCCACCGGTGGCATCGGCGGCTCTGAATACTGCTGCGACCATGAATATAACATCATCGACAAAGCGCTCTACTGCGACGCCATCGACATACTCTCTGTACACGGCTACATGAGCCAAGCCTCGCAATGGTCATATTTCATCCCCTCGCTCTCGGACCAAGCCGCAGCGCAGAACAAGCACCTCATGATTGAGGAATGGGGCGTCGGCACCGCCTCCTCGATGGACAGCATCGCGGACCAAGCCGCCGTGTTCAACAACAATGGTGTCCCGTGGCTCTACTGGCAGATCATCCCCGGGAAGAGTATTGACGAGAGCTGCGATGCGCAAGATGCATGCTGTCATCAGGGCTTGAGCAGTGATGACACGCAGGACTTCGAGGTTGGGGTTGGTAGCTCGAGAGCGGATTTCGGGACCTTGATTAAGACGGCTGACAAGACTGCGGGGAGACAGGATTGGACGGGTTTTGTATATTGAAGAGAAGGATTGGAGTATTTGTATATAAGGGGAAACGGCCTGATTGTATGTAAATTTCGGCTTTGAAATGTATTTATTATTATATTCGCTTCAAAAACCAGCCCTCCGTATCTGAAATTCAGCCAGCCAGTCAATCTCCACTAAAACAAGGGGGCAGAGACGTACCTACCTATACAAACCAAAACCTTCCTTCCAACACTGTTATCAACAACACAAAAGCACTACATTAATCCACCAATGCTCCCCCCCTCTTTCTAACCACCTTTTAAAATCCACTAATAATCTTTCTTCTTATCCTTTCCTGGAACAGAAAAGAGATCTCTGCTTCTCTTCTCTCTCTGCGGCCTGCCTCTACCAAATATGGTACGCCTCTTCCTTCCTTTACAAAGTAAACCCGGAAATCAATCATTAGATTATTCTGAATGGGAATTCTTTCCTATCCTCAAAAGAAAAGACGGATTTGTGAATCTCTAGATAGGAGAACAGGGTGCTGATGAGTGTGTGAGGAGGCGTGGATGCAGATGGTCCTCCTGACTGATGCGGGGTTAGTGAGGAAGGCTGAGTTGAAGATCTGGGAGCAGACTGATCTCGATATTCTTGGATCAAATTTCTGATGCATAGTCCTTGTTTTGTTTTGTAGATCGATTTTTTGATTAGAGTTTTCTATATATTGCGCGCTCAAATGCATCTTTATAACTGGAAGCACATATGTATATATATACGTTTCCGTCTCAAAAAGCGCCCCTGAACTGATCTAGAAGCTGTCTTCCCAGCGTTCTCCTCCTGCCCTGCTCCCCGCCCAAGCGTCCATCGCTACCTGTCGCCAGGATCGGATTGGAATTCTCGCTCTCGAGCCTCCTCCTCAACCCCTCGAATTCCTCAGCTCGCTTCTGCGTCTTGATACCCACCACCCAGCCGGGAACCCTCCATCTCGTGACTGCGCCGGGCAGGATATCGTTCCGGAAACTATGACCTGCTACCCAGCCTATGACGGCACAGAGGAGAGAGCCCGGGAATTGGGAGAGAGAGAGTTGGAGTGCGGGTAGGTAGGTGTAGGATTTGTCGGAGAGGGTGAGGCCGACGAAGGGGGCGTCAGTGGGTGGAGATGCGGAGGCCGCGAGCCGGTATTTGTAGATATGGGGGATGGCGGCGTGGTACTGAGCGAGGATTGCAAAGAGGAGGGCCGTGGGGCCGGCGGGGAGGTAGTTAAAGGTGTTGAAGGAGAGGGGGCGGAGGAAGAGGGCGAGGAGGAGGGGTGGGACGATCGTTGTCAGGGCGTAGGTTAGGAGGATGAAGGACTATTTGCTTGTCAGCCAACGCCGTCATTGGGAAAGGGAATCTGAGAGGATACGAACAGCGTATTTACGAGAGCCCCATAGTCTCTCTATCACTCGCATATTGTAGAATGTCATGGCGGCGAAGAGCACCTCGGTCGAATTGGTGCAGCAGAGTTGGTAGATGAAGACCCGCCATATCTGATGGTACTGCCATAGGTGAGGGTCGACCTGGATATAGAAGTAGTGCTTCGCATCTGTGATGCTGACTAGGATTGACGTTGCGACGATGCCATACACAAGGCTGCGGGACACAGGGGCATCCGTGAAGCCGGTTGAGAGCATGGCGAGGGGTTCTGGTCAGTGATGATGTAAACCGGAAAGTCTATATATTGCTCTCATTGACGCATTGTAGGCGCAAGGAACCAGGTGTTATAGGACAGGAACAGGATGCTGAGCGAGAATTGGCGTTTGTCAGAAGGCCAAGTGTTCTTGGTGTTGTTGCTCCTGGGATCGACGGAGTAAGCATTGGAACATCAGCCTCTCCTGTCCTTAAGGTAGCCGTGCAGCTGATTGGTGGGAGCCTCGTCCGCGAACCGGCGCATCTAGTAGCGGCCCTGAACCTGTGTTTTATATACACTTTTTTCTGCTGCAAATCATCCATGGAAATAAATACTAGAGAAATAAACCCGGAACATTAGAACCGCTGTATCCTGGATAGGGACATATTATCAGCGACAAAAGTTTTTCTTTCTGTGTAGTTGCGGCTCCCAGAAGAGAAGAACCCGGCTCCAGTCGGCAACGCAAAGAATCACGTGCAAAGATAAGCTAACACGAGCCGTGTTTGCTCGCTTGTCAAACACAATGATGCTACAAGGAAACCAATTCTCCCCAGCTGCTGGGAGACACCTCCTAGGCTCCTCGTCACCTTGACAATACAACTCCGTCCCAGCAAGAGGCAGAGACACTGACTATTGTTCACGCCAATATACAATGGAACACTTTAGTTAAATTCTCTACTTCGAGCTCTTGGACCACTCATTGCGCGTGTCGCACAACTCTCTTCGACAACCCCCCCCCGACAGAAAACACCTCCTCTTTTTCGCACACACAATGAAGACAGCAAAACCACCTCCTGCCGACATTACGTCCGGTCGCAGGGCCCAGCCTTTACGCCAGACTCGCAACAACCCACCGAGATCTTCGATAGGAAGCGCTCGACCCTTCGGTGCTCGCGGCTCTCTGGGGGCGCTCGACGGCCCTCCCAGCCCCGAACCTATCGAAATCTTCCCCGCGATTACACACTTCGCAGATGTTATAACGGCTCTGCCAAAGGAGCTTGTGCGACACTTTACACTGCTTAAAGAAGTCGATGCGAAGATCTTTGCACCAGAGGAGGAGCTCGGCCGTCTCGTTGACGCGGCGCTAAAAGCCCCTCTGCCAGAACGGAGGCAAACCGCCGACATGCCTCATCCTCTCGGCCCTACCTCTACTCCTATGAGTACGCAAGGGAGTCTCAATGGCTCTATTGTAAATGGTCACGGTATGTATGCCTCGTATGGACCCGATGCCGTCGACAATTCGGCGGTGACGCCCTGGGACCCTGCCAATGTCCCTCGTCGTAAACTATTCCAACACTGCGCGTATACGATGCAGAATATGCTCGTATCTCTCGACGAGAAGAACCATGTCATATCCACAGCTGCCGAAGCTCTCAACAGACAGCTCGCCCGCATCGACGACTGCTTCCCCTACGTCGAACTCGAGGTCAGCGAAGAGGCCCGATACGGCAGCGTTACACATTGGGCATACCCGGAGAATCGTGTGGGTAAAAGCGCTGGAGGTTCGCGGAGAGACCCTGCTTCGGGCAATAATGCATCAGCAGCGGCACAACACCTTGTCGAGGAAGCGGCCGCGAGAAGCGACGCGAGAAAGCAGGCGCTGCTGGCAAAGAAGGGAAATAAGAACCATGCGGAATTGGATTTCGACAGTCATCACGATGCGAGACATAAGGATTCGAGCAAGAAGGCTCACGGAAACAGCAAGGTTCGAAAGGCGGCCGATGCGTCGCCGGTTGGGTTGGGGATAACGAACGGTACTGGACCAAATGGAAACCCTCCCAAGCGTCGAAAAGTTGGCTCTGAGCGAGCTCTGAACGGCGTATTTGGTAATAATAGCACGGCAACGAAGAAAGCGGCGAGCCCAGCAGAGACTCCCCCAGGAGATGGCCCGAAGAAACGACAAAGGGGAGCCGCTACTACAACAACGAATGGGCACTCCAGGAAGAGGTATGTTCCCGGCTGGCGCTCTTTTATCACCATTGCTAATCTTGGCCCGAACAGAAACAACACAGTTTCCACGATAGCGATGTCTCCATCCATAGCCTCGTCCCCAGTACGAAGTACATTTCCGGAGACAAAAACACCAGGCCGAACCTCTCCGCCTCCTACAAATGGCACAAGGCCAGCGGCATCAAGAGGACGGCAAAATTCGACGGCTTCAGGCGCAGAGAAACGCCCGTCCCCTTCAGAACCGAGCAAGCAGAGCGGCAGTGCGGTAGGCACGCCGGACCTTGAAGCGGCAGCGAGCGTCACTGGACGAAGTATACCCGAGGTGAAAACCTCAATGAAAGAAACAGGCGCCAACTCGAAAGGAGAACACCTACTCGAGGATGCCGACAAAGAAGAACCTGAGATGGTCGGTGGCATCTCAGTCGGCGAGCGAAGAAATAGCACCATGAAACGAGAGGAGTCGGAAGTCAACGGAGATGCCATGCAAGGCATACAAGCTACAACCATAACAACCAAGAGTGGACGCGCAAGCAAGCCTTCCACACCCGCCATCCCACAATTCCCTGATCCAATCCGCTCACGCCCTTCGCGCAACGCGTTAGAAACAGCTTCAAATAATAAGCGGAGCCATAAGAAAGGGGCTGGAGCTGCAGCTCAGCAACTTATGGCTCAGCAACATCAAGTCCCCGAAGCCGATGAGGGCAGTAGTATGCAAGGTGATGATGATGATGTGGAGATCGATGCAGACGAGCCAACCTATTGCTATTGTAATGGGGTCAGTTATGGTGAGATGGTTGGATGCGATGCCGATGGCTGTGAGAGGGAATGGTTCCATCTTGAGTGTGTCGGTTTGAAGGTGGCGCCTAGGGGTAATGGTGAGTTCCTCCTGTCTTTTCTCCCCAACCTCCATCGCTTTTCCCTTTTCCCCTCTCTCGAAAACCGAAAACTAATTAACGGAACAGCGAAATGGTACTGTGACGATTGCAAGGAGAAGTTGAAGACGAAGCGCTTTAACGGTCGATAGCCAAATTCAAAGTCACAATTTGAAAAATTCGCCAACTTTGGGAATTGGTGTGTGTAAAGGGAGGGAAATCATCCTGAATTAAAGGAATAAATAATGAAGGAGTTTGGGGTTTGATACTTAGGTTCTGGCTGGCTGGCTGTCTTGAGTGCAAGCTCCTGGATATATGGTGTCCGTTGTATTCGGAGGGATCTTCTTTGGTGCCCAAATATATATTTCCTAGGGTGTGGGGTGGAATGATACATGGATGATTGTCGGGACAATAGAATTCTTTTAAAGATGGCGAATGGAATGAATAGCTCTCGACTTTAATGAGTTCATGAAGAGAGGAGATAGAAGAGAGTGAGTAGCGAGGAGTGAGATATGTTGGGGGGATGATTCCAGATGGCTTTCGGATGGATTCGGATGACGTTGCGTAGCGGGCGCCGAATTTCACGGCATGATACACGTGATTCCCTTTTGTCTCACGTGACTACATCTTCAACTACAAGCCATCGCGCTTCACTCTGGAGTCATCGTTTCTCTATCAACCATGGAGATAAACAACCATGCATCACTTCTTCTCGTCACAGTACCTTCCGTTCTGTGGGATTTTTTTGATCATGGATGAAGGATGCGAGAGCTTCTTTAGAGAGACATGGACTTTGTAGAGCTTGATGCTGGGAAAGTTCTCGTTTGGCTCTTTGTGCTAAAGGCAACAATTATTTGATGCCGAGACGTCTACTCATCATTTCTATCTTCTATTCATGACTTGCTGTTCAGGTATTGTTTCCTTCGAACGAAAGTTGTTCTGTTTGAAAGGAAGTATGTGACTAAGGGTCATTACAATTAAAGGTGTCATAGGGATGTACTCGTTGAGACTGTTTTGAGCCTTGTATTTATTTAATTTTTTTTGGATATCTGCCTCAGTCAATCACATTCTCGCGTCTGATACAATGAATTATTGTGCTCAAAGCGGCACGGGTCATTCTTCGTGCGTACATCTTTCTTCCGCTAATGTCATAGTATTCAATCGAAATACGTTTCAGAACAAAGCGCATCTTTGTTCATTTACCAAATTCGAGACCCTCCCGCATTCAGACACTTGATCTTTGAAAACAAAAGGTAGGTCATATTTGCTCTAGAATATAAGTTGTTGACTCTGTTACGCCACTTTTGAGTCAAGTTTACTGTTTACACCTGTCAAGGCATGAGCAACACAGATGAAAATCATCATCCTCCTCTACGATCTTTACCAGTCCTCTGCCCGGTGGCCTTTTGATAGCATTTATTAACCTCGTTATACTTAGTTCGTATGGGATTTGTCTATTCTACTACTAGAAAGTCACTGTACCTTAGTCTCAATGCCGGCCAAGGATCACCATTGTCCCGGGAGGAATGGCCCAGTCGGCAAGGGAAAGTCGATGATTCGCGCTGGAAATTGCAGGTGGACAGAGTTCGGTGTCCATCATTGCGAGAGACATATGCATTTTTGTATCCTCCACAAGATCGCAATGATGAAGGGAAAGCCTTGCCCAGCATGTCAAAAAGGGTTAAGGATAAAGTTGATCACATCTAGTTCAATCAAGTTTATCTAGGCTAATCAGTGTCGTTTAGGGACAGAAAAAAAGACGACAAAGATAAAGATAAAGACGATGACAAGGATAAAGACAAGGATGGGAATGATCCAACGCATAGGGAGAAGGGAGACGCGTCAGGGAGCAAACAGGGCTCAGGGGCTAAAGGCAACAAGTCTAGGTCGGGGAAAAAATCATCACCAAAGAAGCACGGGGTGAAGACCAAATCTGCAACAACAATTTCGAGCACGAGAGCTGCTTATAAGCCCCATACCTACTTCACCCGCGCCAATGTCCTTTGGCTACAAGCGGAGATAGATGGTTGCAATTGGGATGCTCTTGAAAGGCAGGCGAATATTAGGGGAGGCATGACTGAGTTGGGGGCATAGTGAATGTTGGGGCTATAGGGCGGATGTTTTTGTCCAACTTTTGCATCTGCTTTTTCTCTGAACTTGGATGGTAGGAGTTTGTACTTTGTTTTGTATTATTTACGGTTCATTCCAGGAGTTGAGATGGCGGTGAATAGCTCTGGTAGATACCATGCCTAGTGATTGATTCCACAATGATACTACAATGATTTTGCACTCCCTTGTTATAAAAATTTCTCTTATCTTGTATTTTTCTATTAGCTTTCTTGATGTTTGCGAGAGCTCTTCCTACTATGTCCTGTTAACCCCTTTTTCTCTTGAACACAAACAGTTGAGCAGGAGAAGCTGGCTATATGATTATGCCTTATTCGAGATAAGAATTACCACTTAATATATCCATATCCGATAGATTTTATATAATGAATTACCGTACAGAATCTTCCATAATCATCCTTCAACAAGCTCTTGTCTATGCCACTTTCAATTTTCCTAAGTTCCTAACTTCCTGTCACAGAAATACCAAGATCAAATAGTCTTCTATTAGTAGAGTTTGTAGGGCACGAGGTCAATTATTCACCATGAAAACAAATCCATATTCATCTCTGTGATGTTTTTCGTGTTGAGGGCGTTGCGTTCTAGAAATGCAAAGATTTATATTCTCCTTACGTCGTCAAAAAGTTATAGAAGCAAGAATAGAAATCTTGGTACTATATCCACCATGTTTTAACTCAACGTTTTATTATGATATATATCTAAGAGACAGGATTTAGTTGTCTTTTTTGAAATTATTCTCCTTTTTTCTCTTTTTTCCATTTCTTTTTTTAGTGACGAAGTTCTTAACTGATTAGGACTAGCTGTTTGGCTGCTCTAGAAGTAAGCAGCTCTTGGGTCTACACCTCTCTGGTCTTCTCCTCCATTGTTTTTAGCGCTTCCTTCTACATGACAGAGTTACCATTTCTCCTTACCGTTATTACCACTCTTGATGCTGCTCACCATAAGAATCACCAGAAACTCGACAGTATCATCACCTGCCTACATACGCAGAAACAGGCTAAACATACAACGAGGTAGTATTTAATACCCGCATATTCCGCAATGCCACTACTGAACGGTACTAGCAGTCAGGCAGATCCGGTCCCGAAATCCACGTTTCAAGGTTGAAGGTCCTACATGATGTCAGCTTCACGTCCAAGCTAATAACCTAATACCACCAATCTTATTTAATACGGGGATGTAATCGCCAAATTTCCCTCCTTAACTTTCTTACAACCCTCCCAAAGTCTCGTTGCCAGTTCATTAGAACCCTACAAACGCAATCATGCGCGCAAATCAGGATACTTCTTGCATTCTCAAGTCTGAAGATAGGGCATCGAAAATTCCGAACATCGTTGGCTTTATTATTATTCGGATATTACCCATCGGCAGTCTGTCTTTCTTCCTCTACAAGACGCTCACAGAAGTCGTACTTGATGGGGATCAATACCTCAGGATGTTAATTATTAACACCATTGCTTGCATCATGGTACATTCCGGCATATTGTACAGTTCTAAGTACGATTCTATCAAGCTGGAGGAGTTGGGGTCCCGACAAGCATGGCTCGACACTTTGAACTCGACTATTAAGACATGGGTCAAAGGAAATGGTCCCGTTTTCAGATGTTTCAGTTCACTTGAATCCGAGGATAAGTACATACAGTGCGAGAAGGAGGTATTTGCCGCGTACTTGGCGGGTTCACGCCAGGGAATACCACCACCCTTTTCTTCAAGAGAAGCCCGTTATCGATTAACGATCTGGATTGTGTATACATTTGTAGTCCTTCGACTGGCCTCCGCCGACATTCTTCCAGCCTTGGCTCAATCTATAATGTGGAGTAGCATATTCCTATGGCTTCTTGCTTCTTTTCTGATTGGAAGGCGGCTGGGTCGGTCCGTGGAAATGGGTGGCGCGGTGGAAAAAGTAAGAAAGGAATGCGAGAGTATTGATGTGGAGAAAGGGGAGGATATACGGGAGCAACTAGAGTGGTGGATTGAAGCTATCCTGAAAGAAGAATCGGACTCAGATGCATTGGCTAAGCAGAGAATGGAGGTAATAATAGCTCCGCTTTTGAGAGCTGTCCGCTGCTGATTGAAAGCAAGAGGGTTTGAAAATAACTGTGCGGTTCTCAATTAATTCCTCTGGACTCGCTAGTAGTCACTTGTACATCACGCTTATAGGGAATCTGAATGACACCAAGCGCAGAAATTCAGAGTCAGGTAGTCTACCTTTCTTAAGAACTTTGTGAAGCCCTTTCCCCTTCAATAATCAAGTTTCCTTCACAAATAACATCTCATACCTAGTACCCAGTACTCTTGGCTAGCCGCTGGACCATCAAACCCCAACCCCGCGTCCTCCTTCTCCTCCGCTTCCCTCCTGTCCCATGAATCCATTCAATTCTCTCCTCCGTCCTAATTCCTAGTCCTACTCCTTGTATTCATCTCCTTCGTGATGCACATTGTATCACTTGATTGCCGTCACCGTAGATTTGCCTCGTTCCGGAATCCTGCTCGAGTGGCTTGAGACCGTTCCCAGCTAATCCTGAATCAGAAATCATTGAATGACTCTCTACCTCCTTCACGAAAGGAAACAGCGTAACTGGCAGACGGTAACGACTATGTGTACAGTGCCATGTCGTGCCAATCCCCTCCACGCGTCTATTGTCAAATGGTGACGATGGCCGTGGAACAACCCATTTCCAGGGGAAGGGCTTTGCCGTCATGAGGATAGTAGTTTAAAAACCTTCGTTCGTCTTGATTACAACTGTAGACAACTATGCTACAGCTCTGCGTACAGCTGGAACTGGACAATGGACCAATGGTGATGTAGCCTCAATGGTATCTTCTACATCGTGTATCCTGTTAGCTAAAAATTCATACTAATGGCGCCACAGGTACATGTGTGAGAAAGACATCTATCGCAGAAAGTCAATGCTAATCCTTCGTAGGGGATCGTCCGTGTAGGTATGTATCTGTGGCAGTTTGAGATGCCTGTGTTGCTAAGAAACCGAGAGTGCCAAACGGAGTGAATGTTAATTTTCAACGGGGCCAAAATTGCTCAGAGATGCAAAGATACAAGCTTAACCTTGTAAACAAGTGGAGAAGATGCAAGATAATAGCCGCTGCCGTATCTCTAAGAACAAGTTCGTTTCATTTGACACAATGCTGATGGTTTGCTTGTTCTTTGTCGTTTTGGAGGATTTACTTGCTAATTGCGCATTGACAGCCGAAATCGTGTCCGACAGAGCTGGGATTAGAAGGGATGAAGCTATCCCGTGTCTTCGGAGGGCCTAAATAGTATTTTGGCTACGGCTGGAAGCCTGTTCTCCTGGATGACCATTTGGTCAACCACGATAGTGGAGACTCGAGAGCGTTCTCAGAAAAGAGGAGAAGACCTTGGGGACTTCTGCCTAATAATCATAGCAAGTGGTGTTTTGCTTTATCAGATGTCCTTCACACACTTTCCCAATTTCCTCCATCTCCGGCATAGTTGATGGATTGTATGGTTAGCCGTCCGATGCTCTGCGTCCAAGAACGTTCCAAGGGCAGTTGTGCTCCAGCTACGCGACATGCGATTGTGTCCTGGGTCTTCCAGGCTTCCTTCTAGGGGTTAGCTCGTGTTTTTAAGATGGTCAAAGCTAGGTAGACTTACACTCCATAACTCAAGCCTTAGTATTATATCCCCTATCAGTCGTGTTTGACATGGCATAAGGTGATCTGTGATGATATACGATAATTCTGGTGTTGATTTTTTCGAATCGAGATTGTCGACTCGTTGAGTTTGTTAGCTTCTTCGAGGTTGTTATGAATTGTTGAACATTCTGGTAGGAAGTTCCCTCGAATACTGACGCCCAAGGCCCCGCGAAGGCCAAACTCGTCTTGGGCTACTCGTGCCTAGGAGGTCCATCACAGACACTCAACAGTTCTTCGGAATAAGCCCTACTGATCCTGAAGGAGCTGATCAGAAACCTCCTAGACGACGAGCGAGTCATCACTTATCCCTCACCCTCCCACTTGTCTACCGCCCTTTACCTTCTCCACAGCGCTCTCCCTCTAATCTTCTCCCGCAAAACGAAAGTTGCAGCCAAGAGGACAGACAGAAGACCAACCACAAAAGACGCGATATTGCCTTCTGTCCACCCAAAGTTTCGAATCTGCACACAGGTAGTGAGAAGTCCCCATCTGTCAAGGAAGGTCGAAACTCCAAGCCCGGCACGAAGATATTCAGGGTCGCCTAGTCGAGGGCTTATCCAAAGTTGATAAACCCAAACCGCCAATTGAGTAAGGATTCCGTTGGTCAAAAGGACAATTGTAGAACTAACTTGTCCTTGGACAAAAAGATCACCGTAGTGGTAGAAGAGCAGAATGTTTGCCCCGACAAGAGTGAGGGATGGGATAAAGTCTTGCCAATTCCTCGAAAGAAAAGAATCATTGTCACCAACTGAAAAGCTCGAGAAAACCACGATGAGATACATCCCTATTATAACCACTACGTCAAAAAAGCCAGGAGGAAACATCCGAAACGAATCCTGGTCCATATCCATGGCGAACTGTTTGTTATCTT
Source organism: Amorphotheca resinae ATCC 22711 (assembly GCF_003019875.1). NCBI lineage: Eukaryota > Fungi > Ascomycota > Leotiomycetes > Helotiales > Amorphothecaceae > Amorphotheca > Amorphotheca resinae. Next base: position 255,921 of record NW_020194472.1, read on the forward strand.
GTATTCTCTGATATCGCTTTTGTTCTGCTGTCACTGCGTTGTTGTCGTTGTCACTGGAACCTGCTCAAGAATCACGGAAAGCACAAAATTCTGCTTTAGTATCGTGCCTTCTAAAAAGGCGACTTTAATTCACAAGTTTACATCACAATCGGTTCCGAGGATTCCCCTGTGTTCCTTCCTCCCTTGGATCAGACAGCAATTGCTCATTATTTTGGCGCTACAACTCTCGAAGAAAGAGCATAGCAGGTCATTGCTATAGATTGAGGCTGGTGATATACACCAGAAAAGGCAGGAAACGGTATTACTGTACGGGCTGTATAACTATATACGGATAGGAGGTCAAGAAGACAAAGTAAACAAGGCAGAACGCTGCAATGTGTTATGTATGCTTAGGCCTGGAAAAAAAATTAACTTTAGGCCTTGCAATAACTATCTACCCGAGCGACTCAATTTGATCGACTAATAACAGCACAAAAACCCCCAGATTGTAAGAGTCTAAAAATGACATGAAACGAAAGGCAGTAAAGAGTCAAAACAAACTCTGTTTTGTAAATGTATAGAGCCAACAGAGGAACACGCGCATAAGTGAAGATCTGGGAGCAATGGCATAATGTTATCTTGCTTGATGGATCGGCCACTTGACTACCTTCGCAGACATCCCACTTGGCACTTGCCCTCGCCGAGTGGAACTCTCCTAGCCAAATGAGCCGTCAAAGGGCTTCTAACTCCGGCAATCATAAGTGGAGTTTATCAATTTTGTCGACAAGCAAGCAAGGAAAAGCTCCCATGTCATTGCAGTGATCCACGCTTCATGAAGCTTCACGAGCTCCACGTCGAGGAGCATCGGTGTAAGCTCTGCAACAAGATTATAAACATAGTCTACATTCGAACTGTATCAAGTATGAGAATATCCGCGATAGAGAGATGTGAACAGTAAAATGTTCGTGATTGATTGAAAGTCTTCTGACGAGGCTTCATCCTCATCGGCTCGCTAAGCCGCCCTATTGATATTAAGACAATGCAGGGACTTGGATGAAGACCAGAGCTCAGTACGCTACACATATAATCCAATAAGAGCTCCAAACCCCATTCACCCCATCGTTTCCTTGCATGACAACGTGGTCGTCGAAGAATCGCCTGTAGCGCCGCAAATGTCGCGTCTCTCGGAGAGTGGCAAATCAACTTAAAAGACCCACGATTACCACGACATCCGAAGCACAGCTCAATAAAAGAGCGGCAAAAAAAAGTGAGGAAAAAAAAAGGCACATCGCAAAGGACATGAGGGCCTAATCCGGGATCGAACCGGAGACCTCTTACAATCGAGATGCGGAGTCCCAAAGCAAGAATTCTACCACTGAACTATCAGGCCGTTTATGTTGCTAATTCATTCCTAGTTAGAAAATATATGTCCCAAAACGATTGATACAAAAAAAAGAAAAAAAAAGGGAATTTAATACCCCACGTAGAGGGGATAGAAGCGCATAGTGCGGGATCGAACCGGAGACCTCTTGCAGTTAAGATTTAAGGGATAAATATGCGTTGCTGATCTATCAATTGCAGGGTGTCGTGATAAGCGAATTGGTCTATCGTGATTGCAGAACGGCGGAAATGGTCGCTGCTCTGGATGGAGTCGCACTCCAATAAATTTTGTCGTTTGTGGGTGCCATCTCTGTCGTTATACGAGCTACAATTTGTTGCGCCTGGTGCTCAGACTACGCGATGTAGTATAATGCTGAACCGGATAAAACCCGACTTCGGGACAATGCTCATTGGAATTATTGAAATGAACCCGATCCCAAAGGAATTCCTTCTTCCCTGTGTGATTGATGTTTTGCCCTTAAAGATACTGTCTAGTGACAAATATAGTGATCAGGCGTTTGAGAGGAAGTAGACTCCGCACCTGAACAAGAAATGAAATGAAAAGAGGAGCAGGCGAAGAGTATCATTGGACATTATACTAGCAAAACAAAATGCATACCCAAGTTGCTCCCTTTCCCTGAACTCCATCGCTAATCGCAATCCAAAAACACCAACGCTTGCAGCGGATGAAACAGTTACGGCGCTCGCGGTATTGTGAGAATATAGGGCAATTCCCCCTCTTCGTGCGATGGATTTAACCTAATCACGCTCCCCTGACTCGAGGACTGCAGACTCTCGCTCGAAGCGCCACTGCCAGCATAATGTTTACTGCTCTGCGCAAAGCTATTGCCACTCGCTGACCTGAGGTTGACCCTCTTCCTGCTGCTGGGAGTCGCGGGAGCTGCGCTGAATTCGGAGAATGTCCTCGTTGTCGAAGTGCGGCTTCTGCCGACTGGTCGAGAAAGAGCTGTGCGAATAGTACCTTCGCTACCACTACGAGTACTAGAGCTATAAATAGAGACCGTGGACCGACTGCGTGGGGTGGTGCTCGAGGAATTGTCATCGTCGATGTCGCTTTCTTGATAAATGTCGAGATCTGCGAGTAGAGCTGGGTTAAGCGGTTGCATGCTATGGAGCAACTCGGTAAAGAGTCTCATGAGGTCCCGAAACTGGGCTTCATTAAGGGGTTGACCTGAGAAGCGTGCGTATTCATATGCAGCCAGGAAATCGGTGGCTGTGGAGGGCGATGTAATGACCTCAACACTAATAAGGTGTCCTACGTAGTCGCGGAGGCCCATTGAAAGAGGTCTTTGTAGGACATCTACTGCTCGAATATCTGGCAATGGGGGATCGGACGTAGATTCTGGATCTGAAGGTGCTAGAGACACAGCTCTTGCTTCAATAAGATGTGGAAGTTCGAGAATGACACTGATGTATTCCAAGTTTGGAAAATCTGGCGATAAAGGTGACGACCAGCCATTGTGCTCTATCTCCCCCCAGACAGGTCTGTGAGGAGGTATCTCTACTGTCTGCTCATCTTTCTCTGCTTGAGGCCGGTGTTTATGAAGTATTCCATGCCTCTTACCCTCTTTCTTGGGCTCGGAAGCTCTAGCAATAGGGTCTTTTGTTTCTGGCTCCGATATCACGGTCGTCAATGGTGAGTCGACACGAGGTCGAGAATCCCATGCGATGGCAGCGCTTCTATTGAGACCGCCAGCGATCATCTTCCTGACATTCTCGCCCACATCGCCCTTCTCCACAGGAATGTATGTCTTCGGTATCGCTTTCAGCACTGTATTACTCGTCCACAGTCTTGATGCATATATAAGGATCGCGAGGACAACGGTGACGAAGTAGGCCCCCGCAATAACAAATACATTGTAAAGCTGATTGTTGTCGAGCGCTTGTCTGATGGCATCGGCAGGTGTGATAATCAAGAGGCCAAGTAGGACGATGTTTAGAATGGTGAAGAAGATCTCGTAAAGGATGCGGTATAGAAGGCGGGTGTTCATCGCGGCAACATGGTCTGCAAGGCCGAGGCAGAGGCCGCAGAGGCCGCAGAGGTTCAGGCACACGTGGCCATTCGATGGAGGTCGCGCGGCGGGTATCGATTGAGCCCTTCGTGGCTCCGCGACATTAGGAGTGGAGTGGAGAATACTTGGATATCCAATGTCTGCAGTGATGAACAAATGTGGTCGTGAAGTCGAGCAGGCGGCGGGAAGAGGTGAGGTTGGATTTTCGGGGGATTATTACGTAAGGGAAGTGAGGCAGAGCTGAACGTGGTGCTCAAACCTTGTTGCCTCGCTCATATAACAGTGCAATTATTTGATAGCCTCATCGCAGCTTGACAGCTCCATATCTCCAGCTGGTCACGTATCAAAGCGCTTCTCCGGATGCTTTCAACAGAGGAGTTTCAGAAGCGGCAGCTCTTTTGTTATCTTCGCAAGATAGGGGAGTCGATATGAGCCATGAGGCACCTAAAGAGCCCCTCGAGGTGTCAGGCGTCTTTAGGTGCTTGCTTATCTTCTCCAGCCAATCATTGCTCCACGTGTTGTGGGTTGCGGGCCAAAGCTGGCATATCTATCCCCAAGTTGTTGTCGTCGGCTTGCTTCAGACTTCGACGAAGTATTAGTGCTCCAAGGTCCAAGGGTCCCTCTGCACATGGTCAATCACGATACCCATTGCCCTATCAGATTTGGGGTTCACGGCATAATCGAGCTGTCGCGTGTCGCTGCAACCAGAGACTTTGGCACCTTGATAAGGTTTCTGTTATCTTCGCGGCAATATAAATCCCTCTTTCGGAGAGCTGTCAAGCCTGTCATGTCAGGACATGGACCTGCAATTGCCCCTCTCCAGCCTAGTCTCTTAGACCCGTCACTACTCCGTATTTTGTATTGGAGGAGCGGGGTCCCGATGGTCCTCCCTCAACCTCCCACCATCTAAAATTTCCCAGGCCGTTCTAACCCTTGTCCTGGAATCTGTGGGATCTCCAAAAACCACCCCTTTAAGCTTATAGATCCGACAAGACGGCCAGCTCTGACCTATCATTGTCGTCGCTGCTGGGGATAGCGACAATCTAGTCATGTTCCGCTATCGTAGCTCAAGGCCCCGCCACAAGTGTTGTCGGACAAACGCTGCTACAGTAATTTTGAACTCAATGATAAAGAGCTCAGCCCCTCTCTCATCTCCCCCAGGTTTTTACTCTCCTTCAGTCACCGGAGGAATTGAGGGCCTTGAGTTTCTCTGCGCTTAAATTCTGCAGCCTGTTCCCCAATTTCGATGTCTGCTCAGTCAAACCCCCCGCTCACTCCGAGCAAGGAGAACAATGATTATCCTAATGACAGCAAGAATGTTGCTACGGAACGAGATGTCTCCATTGATGAGCCCTCGATCGGCAAAGGGGTTGATCTTCTAGCATTGCAAGACGCTGACCCCGCACTTAGTGCTAAAATGCATATCGTGAACAACGTGAGAGAACATTCCCACAAGCGCCACTCTTACGTCGAACCCCTCGCGGCCTTCGAGCTCCAGCTAATCATGGGTCGGGCCAGGCTATCGATGAAATTGGGTTCACTCCATATCACTGGAAGCTTTTTGTATTGAACGGATTTGGGTAATATCTCCTCCGTGATCATTGATTCTAATACTGACCTCTCAACCATACAGATACGCCGTTGACTCATTACTTCTTCTCCTACAGTCAATTATTTCAACGCAAGCAGGCTATGAATTCAACCCCTCATTTACCCGTGGCCTGACGATTGCGGTCTACGTTGGCATGTTCGTCGGAGCCTTGTTCTGGGGATTGAGTGCAGATGTGATTGGAAGAAGATTTGCTTTCAACGTATCCCTCTTCATCTGCTCTATATTTACGACTGTAGCTGGCGCAGCACCAAACTGGGCCTCTCTTGGGGTTTTCATCGCCTTGCTGGGATTTGGGGGTGGTGGAAATCTCATTCTTGATACCACAGTATTCTTGGAATATCTGCCATCAAACAAGCAATGGGTCGTCAGTATGTTTTGCCAGTTCATTTCAAGACGATTAGAGTGATTTTTAGCCGCCTCAGGATGACCGCTAACTCTCTCCAGCGTTTCTTGCTGCCTGGTGGGGACTTGGACAGGCAATCGCAGGTTTCATTGCCTGGGGGTTCTTGTGTAAGCAGCTCTTTCGGTTTCATGGCCTATTTTCTGATCCTCCAAATAGCACCTGCAAAATGGAACTGCCCAGACCCATTTGATTCAAACGGCGTACGAACTTCAGTCTGCACCTACCATAGCAATATGGGGTGGCGATACGTGATGTATACAAGCGGCGCTTTGGTGTTTGTAATGAGTGTTGCCCGAATCACCATCATCCGTCTGAAGGAAACGCCCAAGTACCTCCTGGGAGAAGGCAAAGATACGCAACTGGTGCAGGATTTCCATGCCATGGCGGCGAAATATAACCGTCCCTGTTCCATCACCGTGGAAATGCTAGATGCGTGCGGAGTCGTGCAGTCCGCTCACGGGAAGACCAAGTTCTCTATCTCTGAGCTGACGATCCATTTCCGGGGTCTGTTCGCTACGCGGACCACCGGTCTCTCAACCGTCCTGATCTGGCTGTCGTGGACATTGATCGTGGGTACTTCTGACCAGGTCTCGATTCTTGATTCTAATTTCACGAAATGCAGGGCCTTGCATATCCCCTCTTCTACGTCTTCCTCGACTCTTACCTCGCAAGCCGCGGCGCGAACTTCAACGTCTCAACCTACGACACCTGGCGCAACTATGCCCTCGTAAACATCTCCGGCATTTTTGTTCGTCTTCCTTCCCTCTCCCTCTTCAAAGCCAACTAACCAAACCCCAGGGTCCGATGCTCGCCGGCTACATGGCTAACTGGCGACTTCTCGGTCGAAAATACACCATGGTGATCGGCGCCCTCATAACCAGTATCTCCCCCTTTTCCTGTTCCTTTTCCTTTTCCTTTCCCCTGCCCCCTGCCCCCTCTCTCACCCCAGCTAACCCCCACCTTCCCTCCCCAGTGGCCTTCTTCTTCGCCTACACCCAAGTGCGCACCGAGCCGCAAAACATCGGCTTCTCATGCGCCATCGGTTTCGCTCTGAACATCTATTACGGAACCCTGTACGCCTACACCCCCGAGGTTCTCCCCTCGGCTCATCGCGCAACCGGGAACGGTATCGCCGTCGCGTGTAACCGCATCATGGGCATTCTAAGCGCTGTCATCGCGACCGTCGCGAACACGAGTACCAGCGTACCTATCTATATCTGCGCCGCGCTGTATGTGGCCATGGCAGCAGTCGCGGTTGCGTTCCCGTTCGAACCGTATGGGAAGCGCAGCTCGTGAGTGGTGAGTGGTGGTTTGATTTTGGGCTTTTGACTTTTGCGTTTTTGGCGGATATGGAGTTTGGTGGTGGAGTAGATGGAGTATGTTAAGATAGATAGGTTAAGTATAGAATTAGAGAGGAATATCATAACTACTATACTGCTCGGTTTGTTTCTCGCTGGCTAGAATGAATAGATACATACATGCATACTCGCTAAGCGCTCACTTTTTTCCGCATCCTGGCTTCCATTCATTGCTTTACAAGCTCCCAATGCAAAGAGACAAATAAACATAAACATAAACAAAATCGCAACAGAGATAAGAGGTCGCCAGCTAACATAATCCTAAACCCGCATGCTAAATATGAGATGACGGAGAGCGACCTTTGAAAACGCCAAATTTGGATAAGGAAATGTTTAGTCGTACCTTTCCTTTCCTTTCCTTTCCACCTCTTCTTCCTTTGAACATTCGTCCTAGAACCAACCCATGGGTGAGCGGGTCGCTCAGCGCTTAAACATATAATGACCATACATGCCCCCGACCTCGGCCCTCGCGACCGGAATCTTCCTCATGCCCCAATAATTCGCGCCCCATTTCCACTCCCTCGCTCCCGTGTCCAGCTTCTCCAGCTTCTCGAGCTCGTGCTCGCCATTCCCCAGCCCGGGCGCGCCCACGGCGTTCACGCGCGCGTTGACACCGGCGTCGACGGAGCGGCGCACGCCAGGGTCCCGCACCATCCACCAGCGGCGCCCGGCTTCTTTCAGGCACCATCCGGCGCGCTGCAGGACCGACTGGCTCTTCTCGAGCTTTTTGCTGACGTCGCCGGACACTTCGATTACTTCGAGGGGCGCGCTGGCGGGGCGGAGAAGGGGGCAGGTGGTGCTGAAGAGGGTGCTGAGGTCGAGTTGGGGGAGGGAGAGGTCGGAGACGTCGAGGTAGCGGAGTTGGGGGTTTGTCCAGGGAGTATGGTCGTCGTCATCGGATGAGGGGTCCGATGAGGATGAGGAGGAGGGGGGGTCGGGAACGAAAAGGCGCGTGATGGAGCTTAGTTCCAGATTGCGGCCGAGAGAGAGCTCCTCGAGATGTTTGGTTAGCGGCAAGAGGAGCGGGATGTGGGTAGGGAGCATCTTGGAGCCCTTGAGGTTCAGAGAGCGCAAGGTCGGCGGGAGGACGGGGAGAAGGGCAGAGATGTCGTCTTCGCTGAAGAGTTCGTGCGATTTGGCGTCCATGCCGAGATTAAGGTAGACGAGGCTGCGGGCGGCGGGGTGGGTGGCCAGGAAGGAGACCACGGAGGGGCCGGTCAGGTGAGTGCATTTGGAGAGGTTGAGGTGGGTTAGACGCGCGCTCTTGGGGATGCTGTGAAGGGCTGCATCAGTGATGCGCGTGTGCGCGACATCTAGGTGGGTGAGCCGTGGTAGGCGCGGGAGGAGGGTAGTGAAGGTTTGGCAGGGCAAGATGGTGCATTCGTGGAACCCTAGCCTCTGGACCGACAACTCTGCCGGTAACTTCGTGGCCGAGGAATCGAGGAGCTCGACCCAGGCCTCCTTGAACTTGGTGCTCGAGCAAGCGCAGAAATCGACCGCCTTCAATTTCGGCAGTTCCCCGAACAGGGATTCCAGGACATTCACATCGATCTCGTCGTCGATATGTTCCTGAGCCAGAAACTCCCTGAGGTTTGGCACTAGTTCCAGGCACTGCTTGAGCGTTTCCGGGATTAGATTCCGGGTCTCCATCCGCTCTCTCCTGGACATGCCGGCGCCGGTCGGATTGAAGTGGGAGAAATCCAGCCGTCTCACAATGGTGCCCAGCGAGGGGTAGACGCTGATGTGGGAGAGGAATTTGCGGAAGATGCGGGAGTGGGGAATAGTGATTTGCGCGTACAGGGTGGAGAGGGTGGCCGAGTGCAGCGAACGGGAGGTGAGGAGAAGCGACATCAGGTCGATGTTGCGGGCGGTGAAGCCATTAGGCGGGATATCAGTTACGAGCTGATCAATTATTGCGCCTGGGAACGTTAGAAGATGTTGAATGCAATATCTCAGAGCGAGAGGTCTGACTGAGAGGCCCATGTCATGTGACCTACATCTATTCTCGTGAACAGGAGCGGCGGTTCTGATTGAGGACGACTAGAACCGCTCAATCCATCTTTCAGAAGAACGTTTAGAGAGCGTAGAAAGAACTCACCAAGCAGCTCCATCGGCAACCTCTCCAGCGGACTCTGGCCAGGCATAATCTTGCCATCTTCCTTCCTCACCTCCTTGATCCCATCCTCGCCCACAATCATCTTCTCCGACCTGTCATCCTTCGCCTCCCAATCCCAGCCGCGGGCCAGCCGTCTCAAGTCTCCAAAACTCTTACTCGCAACCTTGCCCCCGATACTGATACTCTTCCAGCCCCGAAAGCTGTCACAGGGACAGACCAGCCCGTGAAGCGCGCTCTGCGGATTCAGCATTTCCGGGCTCTGCTCCTTCTCAACGGGAGTCGAGCAACCTGAAGAGAGGCAGTCTCCGCTGTCGACCGCGTCTTCCGACCCGAGCAATGCAAAGTCCCTGCGCAGGTACGAGGACGTCTTGGAATCGGTAAACGACTGGGGGACGCCGGTGATGTTCTCCTTGATACTGGAGAAGCTGGTGCGCTCCACGCGGTCGGGGACGGCTGGAGATCTTATAGTCTTGCCCACGGGATTTGTTTCTGGGTCACCGGGAAGGGGAAGGGGAGAGTCGCAGGCGGCGCACAGCGCAGACATGCGTGGCCGCGACGGCAGCACGAAGGGATGGGCACCACGGGCGGCCATGATTTGATTGTTCAGATGAGGGCTAGAGGCCAGAGAGGCCAGAGAGGCCAGAGAGGGCAGAAAGATTGTGCGAGATGCTAGGAATAATGGCAAAGCTTCCGTCACGGCTCGCAGAACAATGCAAGAATAATCAGGGCGGAGCACGCGATGAGGATGCTGGCGCGCGAGAGGCCAGTCGTTGGTGGCGGAGAAGAGAAACTTTTAGTCAAGCACTCGTCGCCTTTAGTCAAGGAAACAGCGACAATTGCGGGGAAAGAGGAGAAGCAGAAATCAATGAATAATCGATACTGCACGGGGGGGGTTGGGAAGATAATAAAAAACAACAAGAAGAAGACAAGAGAGACAATAGGCAATTATCCCCCAAGGTGCACTCGCATTAGCTGGGTTCGTGTACTGTCTTGGAGTTGAAGGGGGGGGTTGCGCCTTTGTATGCGATGCTCCATGGCCACCGCGTATGATTCATAGCTAGCTCATGGAGAGAAGCGCCGCGCCCCTATTGGATCGGGGGAGCATTTCTTCTCTAAGAGAAAAAAGAGAAAAAAGGGGAAAGGCTTTTCCACTTCAAATTTTCACTGGAACGTCTCCCGCTCGTCTGCTACAAGCTGAGCCGCGTATGATTTCCAGGCCAGCGCTAAGCGTTCCAGCGTTTTTTTCCTCGACCACGGATGGCTTCGAGGGAACCCCGTGACCTGAAAAGATCCCGGGCCGGTCAGCGGAATGCGGTCGCGGCGTCTGCAAAATGTGACGCGCGTGGCGAGTTGGAACTTGGCGGGCGTTGGCGGGGATTGGCGAGGCGTTGGCGAGACTAAGCGAACGCTGGCGAGATCGGTCCTCGCGCTTGCTGCATCCTTAGGCCGAGGCCCGAAGGCGCGCTTAGAGACACCGGTCGCGGCGGGTGCATCACGTGGCCGGCATCTGGTTCACGTCTCGCCGGTTGATAAGATAATCATCCGATGACGTACCCTCTGGCACATCTGAATTCGGAACAAACAAGTACTGGATCCCCTTCCCATCCAATCACTTTACATCCAGGACCACGCCGGCATGTTTCTCAAGCAGAATTGGATACCTTCCAACAACAGGAAGTCCTGACCGCCAAACCAGCCAAGAAAGAGCCAAGAAAGGTATATTGTATCCACACAACCCCCCCGTTTCCCCGCCATTTCCCCGCCATTTCCCCCTGCATTTAGAGGAGGCGCTACGATCACCAGTTTAGTAATAGCCCCTGGCTCTCTGCTCATCAGATGCGACATGAATGATGATATGAGCAGGGATTTGTTCTTTTTCAAGCTTTCGGGAGACTCCCCTTTAGGCATGACCCACTTTCTCTCCGCATTACCTTACAAGCTTGGATCTCCCCAATGTTCTAATTGCGTACTATATATAGTGTCAGTAATACAGGGACCTCATTTCATAAGTGCCGAATTTCTCTAGCTTTCTGTTCTTACTTCTTTTCCTAGAAAGTAACCAACTGCTTCTCTATATTCATTCCTCTTCAGTTTCCAAGACGAATGGTTTCCATGCCAAGATAACTTACCAGAGAACCGAGACCAATGGTTTCCATGCCAAGATAATTTACCTGAGAAACTTTGTCTCTTGAGATTTGTGGCTGCGACATGAAGGAATGAAGAGTTAATCAGGGGGGCAAAGAATGTCTTGGAGACTCAACTTTTTCCATTTCATCACGATCCTGTCAAGGAGTATCTATCTATTATTGAGTTATCCTTTATCTGATCTGCTCTTTAAATTAGACAAGTCTCTGGGGATAAGAATAGTTGTTTCTTTGGCGTTATTCAAGTTTCATTCACAGTCTCGAGTGTTTGATTAGATACACATAACATCAAGCTATGATCTCCTTCTTTCTTTTTGTTCTATCCACCCATCACCAAAAATGAGCGTGGAGTGTATGGGGTTTATCGGCTGGTATTTATATAAATAAAATATAGAAAAAGGATAACATAGTGTATTACTACACAAGCAAAATATCCAACTGCTTCTCCCACATCACCCCTCTCCATTCCACGACAATCTCTCCCTGCTCCATCTCTCCACCCATATGTTGTCTAATCTCCAACCTCTTTCTCCAAACCGCCTCGATCAATTCTCGAATATCCTTCCTACTAGCTGCCCCCATCGTCTCACACTCATTAAGCCATTCTCGAACCAGGAGCTTATGTTGTGGCAGATATACCTCCACCGCAGTGATGAAGACCGGCCAGAGCGTAACATATCCTCCTCCAAGTTGCTGATATTCCTTCACTGCCTGCAGGAGCTCCTCAATATACGGTATCAGGGCATTAGGTCTTGAATCCCAGATAGAGCGGTGAAAATAGACGATGGCGCCGAGTTGGAAGATGCGGTGGTGCAGCCGGACTAAGTATTGACCTGGCGAATCCTTGGGGTAAGAACAGGCTTGAAGTCGTTGATAAAGTTGGCTTATGGCTGTTTGATGTGTACTGAGCCCTCCACGCTGTGAGATCAAGGAGGAGAGTTGGGTGGTCTCGATGATGCAGGACATCAGAGCTGGGCTGGCGCCAGCCGTGAACCCGAAATCGGCTCGGGAAGCTACCGAAGATATCAGATGGTGTGTAGGGTCCAAAGCGGGAATCGTGGAGTCTGCTGGATGGTTGATATGCGTCTGCATTGTATCGCACCGGATTTTCAATAAGCAGAGACTCTGAGATGTCAGCCATGCGGCTTCGGAGCTGTGCCATGGTGTGTTAGCTTGCTGGGAACAGATGAAGTCCCACCCCCCATTAAGGTGTAATCTCCAGGAATTGGACTTTCCGTTGTAGATCTGTAAAGGTCAGTCATTATTTTGGTATTTTGAAGAAAGAAGAGACTTTCCTCGGCCATGATAAGTGTTAGGACACTAGCTAGCACAACACTGAAGTCTTCTTGCTGATCTTCGAGTCCCTTTCGTAGATTCTCAATGGCTAGGGCATAATACTTGACAGTCAAAGTTGACATGTATTCTTTCTTGCATCCTAGATGAGCGAGGTTGCCGGCTGCCTGAGCGAGCATGGCATGAAGCAAAGACTTGTGGCCTCGTGAACTTCCGCACCGAGCCATGAGCGGGTAGAAAGATTGCCATGGATTTCGCCGGTCTTTGAAAGGCATCATGTTGAGGGCAATAAAACTGGTGTAGTGATGAAATAAAAACGCAGCACTGTCTCTCAGATGATCATCCTGCAGATCATCTAATATTTGGCCCATCTCTGATGGCGGTCCTCGCGGAGGGGACACCATATTTACAGTAGAAGAAAAGACGGTAAACGGGCCTGCTGACTTGTCATGATCCCCGTCACTGGAGTTTAAGGTATCGCACTGAGAGATAAGATCATCAATACTCGAGGAATCATAAATTTGGTGGCCGCTCCAAGTTAAATCTGCGTCTATCATTTCAGTAAAGAGTCAAAAATCTCGGTGTGATCGAGGACGCCCACGAGATTTGAGAACCCGTCGCCTTCCCGGCTCATATCCCTTGTGATTTGGAGTAACCCATACTAGAACAGGCTGGTAGCCACTGCATGAAAAGCCTCTGGTGCGACATGGAGTGCATTCAGGAATAGCCTCGTCGCACTTGACACGATATCAATGCGTGAATCCCTGCTCTCGAGGACATGACTTACTCACCTTTACTTTGCGAAAACGACAGTCCCAACATCCCTATCGGCACTGATAATTAGAGCTCTATCCAGAGTATATCAATCGCTGAGATATAAGCCTTTGGCAGAGGTAACTGTCATCTTTACATACGCTGAAAGTCTTCCGACGCCGATTCTTACGCTTTTGTGGAGGAGCCTGCGCTCTTGCAGCGGGGATCGTCTCCATCAAGGATTATTGGCATTTAGACAAGAATTGCAAATTACTAGTGCTGTAACTGATGTAGTCGTTGAGCAAACAATTCTGAAAGGATGTTGTAGTATCAGGTTCTTGACGAGTATAGAAGTGTGTATGCGACCTTCCAGGGATGTACTTCACTTTACGATAGATATAGCGGATATACCGTATCGATAACGGAAAGATGTATTAGCAACAGCGTTAGCGTTCGCCGATGGCGGGTTGTGGCTTCCATCTGCATAGGAAACAGGGATTACAAGAAGTTAACCAAGCCCACTTTTGCTTGTCCAACCTCCAAAGTGGCATTCAATAGCGAAGCCAGAAATGTGATTGGTGGCATGTTTATTCATTGCCTTCAGACATTCATCTCCGTTGCCTTTAAACCACATCAATGAAATGCCCGTGGAACCAACAGGACATACGAGGGATATGACAGCGAGCATTGTATTCCAAGTGGATCTTGCCTCAGGAGTTCCTTAGATCAGAAGAAGTTGGTGACATTCCTTCAGACATATAAAATGGCCAAGATAGCATCTCTTACATTCATGCTTGTTCACAATATCAGCCTTGTGTGTGTTGAATTTGAACAGCTCGTCCTTCCGCTTTCTTCAGCTTCACTCTCATCAGGTCCCGTCTTGATATTCGCTCAGATCTCAAAATGGAGTCCGAGGCAGACAACGATAGCCTCTACGAATCGGCACAAAAGAACCTCCTCGTCTTCGGCAGCAGCTTCATGCCGGATGTCATTGTCAAAACATCCGGTATCTATCTATACACCGCGTCCGGAAAGAAAATCATAGACTGGACATCAGGCCAAATGTCCTGTCTGGTTGGACACGGTCATCCCGAGATAGTGCAGACCCTGGCGGAACACGCAGCTTCACTGGATCACTTATACAGTGGCATGCTTTCGCCTCCAGTTATCAAGTTAGCCGAGAAGCTCACGAGCGTCTTGCCTGATGGACTTGACAAGGCAGTCTTCCTCAGCACAGGAGGAGAGAGTAACGAGTGTGCGATCAGACTTGCGAAGTTGTACACCGGCAACTTCGAGATTGTGGGACTTGGTGCTAGTTGGCACGGAGTGACCAGCGGCGCCAACGGTGCGCAATACCATGCTGGCCGAAAGGGATATGGGCCTTCTGTAAGTTACTTGCTCTGCCAGTTTCGTCTAGTTCACGTCTTGCTGATTGAATGAACTAGATGCCGGGAATGCTCATGCTTCCCTCACCGGATTCCTATCGCTCCATCTTCCGTCACAAAGATGGCTCTTACGACTGGAAGACCGAGCTCGACTATGGCTGGTCTCTAGTCGATAAAGCATCCATTGGATCTTTGGCTGCCGTTATCATGGAGCCAATCCTTTCGTCTGGTGGTATTATCACCCTTCCCAAAGGATACATGGCAGCTATGAAAGAACACTGTCGTAAGCGCAATATGCTTCTGATCGTTGATGAAGCGCAGACTGGTCTTGGTCGTTGCGGTGATCTCTTCGCCATCAACTATGAAGGCGTCGTACCTGATATCCTGACTCTGAGCAAGACGTTAGGAAATGGGCTTCCCTTGAGCGCCGTCGTAACGAGCAACGAGATTGCAAAGGTGGCAGAAGAGAGGAACTTCATGTTCTATACTACTCATGCCAATGACCCTCTTCCCGCCTCGGTCGGGCTCAAGGTTCTTGAAATTGTACTTCGCGATAACTTGGTTGCAAGGTCAAAAGCCATGGGCGAGAAACTTCAAGCCGGACTTCACCATTTGATGGAACGATATGGCTGTATTGGGGATGTAAGAGGAAGAGGCCTCATGGCTGGGGTCGAGATCGTAAGCAATAGGGAGACCAAAGCACCAGCGATCGAATTCGGAAAGAAACTGAGCGCGAAGATGATGTCCTTAGGCCTGTCAGCCTCGATATCGGCGAGAACTACGTTTTCAGGGTGCATTCGTATTGCACCTCCGTTGACTATCACAGACGAGGAATTGGCAATGGGTTTAGCCATCTTTGAGGAGGCGTTGCGTTCGACGGAAGGATCTATGCCTTTGTATTGATGTAGTTTTGATACTGTCACTAAAATGGATACATCCCCTTACCTCGAAACCAGTTGTACGTTACCTCACGCATCCTGTAAAGTGTGAAATTGTTCCTCATCGCCGGGATTCTCGCTACTAGGCGTTCAACTTTTAAGCAACGTCTGAGCGTCAACCCAGGTGCGAGACTACTGACCCCTGAATCCAGGGACTGGTAGCCAAGTACCCCTTGATCTCAAAGAAAGCATCTCGGCCCTAAGCTCTCAACTTCCAATAGCCATTCGTATATCGCGATGCAATGGTGCTTTTGTGAAGAGGAATCAATCTTAAGGACTGAGAAAAGACACCGTGACATTGTTCAATGTGCAGGAAGGTACAAGAGCCAACAACTGATTATAAAAGTGATGAAGAGGACTGGCGTTGAAGAAGATGAAGAAAAGAGGCCACAGTATCGTGATAACTGTGAGGAGAATAATCTGGTTCAGGAATTGATGAGAGACTTTTAGATATGGGGTATTGGAGGGAAGGATAGTGGATAGGTGAATTTGATACAGGCAGTTAAGGCCTGTTGAGTTCCTAGCTCTGTCTTGATATGTCATGGCTATGGAAAAGTTTCAAGCCTATGTGCGACATTGAAAGGAAAATCAAGACTCTGTATGTGGGGAGGTTAATTCCGTGTGACATCTTGATGATTTAACATTGTCACTTCGGAAAGTCAAACACTGTCCATTCTGCGCTGAACAGCGCTCATCTAATCATCCACAGATTGCGTCCGTACCAGAATCCGGGCACTGAGTCTGCTCGTATATCTGTGTGTCGGTCTGTCCTCTTCTGTCCAGAATCTATAATGTACATTGGAGCGATCGGGGTTGTCGCTCGTGGAGAAGGTGGTTTTGGTCGAAGACACCACCAAGGAGTCTATGAGGGTATTTCCTTCTCTTCGCCCTCGTTCCCCTTTGCCCTCGTTTCCCTTTGCCTGTTGAAACTCCATCAGGCCGCCATTTGTGCCTGCAACTGAGTGTCTGATAGGTCACATCCTCGATATTTCCATAAATCCCTCCCTTAATAAGGTACAAAAAACTACAACACTAGGCCGCCACCGTCGTTGCAGCAGCAGTGGGCTCTGCAGTTTCACTCTGCTTCGAATTTGAACCTGGTTTGACAGGCGGGCTCTGTTTCATTCGCTTCAAGGGATGTGCCTCGGTATTGAGTACGTACTCATCTAAGCTGATAAGTTCCGGCGGAGAAAAAGTCAAATAAAAGTATTTGAGCGTTTCGGATAGCCAGAAACTCTATAGCAGAGTTCCAGATTAGTACTTTGAGCCATGTCGTGAAGGTTCTTCAGACTCACCTCCATAGAATCTTTCTTTTTCGGCGGACCTCTGACAGTGACGTCCTCGATCCCGGCATTGCCAAATTCGGTTTCTGTCGCTTTCTGGATCGATTGGAACATTCTCCAGGCCGTGTCCTGAAAGTCTCTGTGCCCCGTAATGCGGTGTAGGAGGAAGACACTTTCGATGGCTTCCGGCCGGAGGATGTAAGACGGGACCGGAGCGCCTTTAAAGCCTTTTCGAAGCCGATGGTCTCCTTCGTTCTTCCATTTCTCTTCATCCCAATCACAGCCGTCGAGCCTCTCACAGGGGAACATGTTGAAGATCTCGGGCATGATACCAGTTGGAAAAGAATCGTATGCGAACACGCAGCCCTTTGTCAACCTATACCCGATATCGATATATTCTTCAAGTTCGAATAGTCGACCACTCAGCGCAAACATGCCACCAACAAAACAGCTCAGGTGCTGGCCTTCAGCTTCCAAGACTACCCCTTCATCCTTTCCAACATGTACGCTACCAGAAAATAAAATATTCTCCTTGTCTGGAAGCATAGGACGGAACAAGAGGTGTTCCTTTATTGTTGCCAACGCTTCTTTGGCCATCTTCTCATATACAGGTTCCAGGCTACCAAGCATGGCATGCATCTTGGGCAAGTACTCGTACAAAGAATCCGCTAAGCCACCAACGGTAAACATGTTCCCTTCGGCGAAGTCCCCATCACGCATGTTGAAGAATGTAGGCCACATTCCTGGGAGCTTTGTCGAATTCTGATGTTCAGCAAGCAAGCCTGTTATCCTTGTAATTGCGTCATAGTACTTGGGATCTCCTGTGAGTTGAGATAGACGCGTAAATTCCAGAGAGAGTGAGCAAGGTGATGCCGAAGGTTGATGAGTGTCCGCAATCAGTTCTCCATTTTTGGCCTTTTCAAAGTCCAGCCAAAAGCCAGGCATGCGATTAGGCGTATCAAATCCAGCGTACAGCATGTCACCAAGCTCAACAGCTTTGACAAGTAGGACTTTCTCATTGCTGAGGTCATATGCTGCCAAAAGACCCCCAAGATGACGGATGGTCGTCTCGAAGATATTGCATGCTGTGGACGTTGTATTCGCCCAGTCAATAGTCGCCACAGCTTCCACAGCCTCGTTAAAATCTTCCTTGAGGTCCATAATCCACAGGGTGTCCAAAGAATCAATCAAAGTTGCTGCCCAACCACCGAACGTATCTTTCCCAGAACCAGAAATTGGCGTCAGTTCATCTCTCATCCATGCATATCTTTTATAACTCTTCCAATTCTTCTTGAATACCTTCCGCACTTCATCTCGACGCGAATCAAGTCGATCACGATAGGCAATACCAGTTTCCGGAGGATAACGATATTGTAACCGGGGCTGCGAACGGGGCCTGCCCGTTGGGATGGGAGTCATGGATGAAATGGGATAACGGGGCTTCAGCTTCCCCCAATCGAAACTGCTCTTCACTAGTCGGTCCATGCCTATTTTCCCTGGAGTTGGATCTGAACTACCCAAGCGTTCATACACAGCTCTGGGTCCACCAAGGTAGATAAAGAAGAGCAGGAAGGCAGTAATAGCAACATAGCGCGAGGGTCGATGAGGAAGTGACATTATAAAATCATTGAACGAGAGCCTAACGGGCGAACAATTCAAAGTACCAGAAACAAGATATAACTACATAGAAGTCGGGTGAAAACACGACGAATTGCAAACGAACTGCGAAGGAAGACGTGAACGCTGGAAGATGAAAAGGTGGAAAACCGTTCCATCAAGAAGACCTCGAAGATGTGAAGACATGGATCTACCTTTATTAATATGAAACGATGGGGTGGGAGGAATGTGGAGTTTCATGACGATGGATGCGCCGATCCTCTTACGTCACGTGCCACGCGAGTCGCCAATATATGTCAATGCGGTAATGGATATTCAGTGCGCATGCATATCCCTTCCCTAAAGCCACAATTGCAGCGCCGATTCAATTTCAGCCCTTCAGGGGCTTCGCGCTCAGGGGAAGATAGACAGCGAGTTGCGGATATATGCATATATATGCATATATCTACATACAACCTCTCGATTGCTTTCGGGTTCACTACTCCGTAGAATAGAAGCTGAAGTTTTGCAAAGACCGCTGGCAGGGGGGTAATTCCATGATGCCTTTATAAGATCTGAAATGATGTATCGCACAATTCACATATTCTCATGTATACCGACATGGTTCATCCTCACTCGAAGTCCCCAGAGGGCATGTGTAACATTAACTTTAATTTGTTCTTTATATCGTACCGCCACTCACGATTTCCCTCCCTAGTAGTTCAACGCCATGTTCTGAAGTCCGTCTCCTTTCCAAAATCCATCTCTCACCTGTTGGGGAGTGGGGATCGTCCTCCTTCGAATAACTAATGCTTTCGGCACTCCCCGTATGTCGATGTTTCCTGAACTCCTTCTCCTTCTCCTTCTGCGCATCATCCATGACTGGCCTCTTGTTCTCATCTCTAGATGAGGAAACAGCCGTAGCCAACGTGGGACTCGCCGGCGCAGAGTTATCCTCGCTCTGCACATCACTAGCAGCGACACTGAATCCGCTATTCTGCCTCTTATGTCCTCCCGTGGAATGTGTGGCTGCAGCCCCAGGTGTCCAAGGAGGCAGTTGCCCAACAGGACTCGAGTCATCTGCTCCTCCCGCACTTCGAGGACTGCCGGTACTGCTATGCAAACTGGCCTGACTACCACCCCACGCACCTCTTCTCAACTTCAATAAAGCATTGAGACTCATATCGCCGTCATATTCTGGCATACCCGCCAGCTGGGCCAGGCCTGGACTAACGACCGGTGCAGATCCATGCAGAGACAACGACATGAAGGAATTGCGGTTCGAGTATTCCGAGCGTTCTGTAATTGGCGTAAGATTTGGTTCTCTGGAGGCGACTCGGCCACTTTGGCTGCGGTTTATGCCCTCGACGCCTCGAGGTCCAAAATATCCACCATTCGCATACTCAGCTTCGCCAGCTGAAGGCATGGAATAGAAGCCGAACTCTTGACCGTAGAAGCCGTCCATGTCGTTGGCGAGAGCTTCGGCGTTAGCTGCCGCTATGATGGGATCATCTTCGAGTGCGTCATCGTAGTCGAAGTCATCCTCAAAATCATAGTTTGGAGAAAACGGTTCGTAATGGGATGTGCGGCTGGAGTCGGAAACGAGTCCGGGATGAGCATCTTCGTGTTCTGAGGGAGAAGGAAGAGTGTTATTGCTATCACGGCGAAATTTCCCATTGGCTGCAGCGTTGAATGCGGCGGCTGCGAGGGCTGATTGATATGCGGCTAGACTATCCTGAGTGAGATTGCTTGGTTGTGTAGCAGAAGGCTCATGCCCATTTCCTGCTGTTGAAGGCTGCAAGGCTGAGGTGCCTCTTGGAGAACCGCTTCCTGGTGATATAGCATCTCCTGAAGAAGTTTTTATATTATCGTCCGCTTCAACTGTCTCCTTCCGGAGTGGTAATGGGTCCGCCGGTAAAGTCGGCGGAGAATAAAGTGTTGGTTGTATTGGTTGTAATGAGAATGGTTTCAGAGGCCTTCCATACCGATCAGTGTCGATCCTATCAAATACTGATTCGTCGAACTCGACACCTTGAGCTCCCTCTCCCGGACCTTCGAGAGTACCATCGTCAAAGTAGAGGTCATCGTCGTCAATTACAGACGGGCGTGGAACCTCAGTTGCCTCAGGATTCGTCGATTCAGGTTTCGGAAACTCTGTTCCTGCCCCCACGAAATTACCTGTATCAACACCTTCAATCCCTAAACCGCTCGCCGCTGAATCAGGTCCCGGCGATGAATTTTGAGGAGAAGTGGAGGAGGCTTGACGTGTTCCGGGATTCTCATCAACATTCGCGGAAGGGGTAGGTGAGTTCTTCGTCATGGCGAAACCAATAACATCTCCATTTGCATCACGTGGAGTGCTGGCCATCCCTGAACTACCTGGACTCAATGCCACGGCCGGCGTTTGTTGGAAAGAAAAGCCCTCAATATTCTGGTTTCCATCCAGAGCCTCTTCGTTCCCTTCTACTGCATCAATGTTGACACCAGGTATTTGTTCCTCCAAATAAAACTGGGGGTCTTCTTCATCATAATCGGCGTTTACACCGGGAATCTTCTCTTCCAAACCATCATCGTCGTCCATGTTATCATAATTGTACTCATCATCAAACTCATCATCAAGTTCGCCACCGTTAGCTTTTTGGTTTTCTTTTTCTAAAGCACGTTGGCGGTGTCTGTCTTCTAATATCCTTTCTTGCTCAGCAGCGCCTATCATGTCGAAACTAAATCTGGATGACGTGCTCTTCATATGCCTTGGAATGCCAAGGCTTATTGCATCCTTAGCAGAGACTTCCGAGACGTTGCGAGATCGTGCTGTCTTCGACGGTGTAGATTTTGGTGGTGTAGAAGACTGGTCTATCGAAATTCGTCTGGCCTCGGCCTTCGGAGGTACTGCAGGCGGAATATCTGGCACTGGTCTCTCTGTATTGATATTTTTGAGAAGTTCCTCCTCTGCATTGTCGCTACTTCCGGCTTTCAAGTTTGGATCAATTGATTTCTGAGTGCCGTGAGCATAAGGAGGGTTCGGCATAGGAAGGTCGGACAAATCGTTGGCTTTCCGTACGTGAGGTCCAGCTGCTGGATACTGTTCTTCTTCGAAGTTTTCTGTGAAGACTGGCGTGTGATTCCCACTTGCCCATGGCCCACTCGCGTCCTCGTCCGTGGCAACCCCCTCTTGCAGAGCATTCGGACTTTTCTGAGATTGGCTGGCGGTGCTCGTTTTATTTCCTTCGTTCCGAGGATCGTTGGTAGATACGATCTTTCTCGGCCTAGGAGCACTGAAATCATGTACAACAGTTCCTTTGATTCGCGGATCAAAATTATCGTTGAAATTGTCCCCTATTCGGCCGGATGCAAGAGATTCCGCTGAAAGCGGGGGCATAGATTGGTGCGTCCTCCGGCGAGCAAGCAAGGCCATTGGATTCAGAAGATTCAACCTCTTCCCTGATCGCGGTTGCACCGGCTCGAATGTCGAGGTCGCATTTGAAGCGGAAGAAGGAGGGGTAGGTAGCTTTGCGCCAGCTGGTCGTCTGCTTGCCATTATTGTCTTGCTTCGTGAATCTGATGCCGTGGCAAATGGAGGATCAGACTCCGCCGGCCTTTGTCCTTGTATTGGTTCCTGATCCATACCAGTCTGTGACCTTGAAGACGGGAGAGTCGTACGATTCGCTGCGCCAGCATCTTCTGCTGACCGTGGTCTCTGCGTCTCTGCAGCCGGTATTCTGGAGTGATTACTGGATGTGTGTATATCTCGTGCTCGTGCATTCCCGCTTGATGTGCCCGAATTCTGCTCTTTTTGGTCCCGCTCATGCGTCTCCTTAAAAAGATCTCCGCCGGGTATGTCAAAGAATGGTTCTTCAGATGGCACTCGCGCAATTGGGGGTAGTGAAGGGGGGAGCGGGGGTTTCTTTGTTGATGATTCTGGCGTTCGGGTATCTGGATGTCGTCGGGAATCGGATGTCGAATGTGGGGATCCTTCCCAGGAATGCGACTGTTCTGGTGCTGGAGATGTAGAGGTCGAAGGCGCGCGCCGATGAGGTCGGAGGTAGGAAAACATTCTGTAGCAGCAATCACAATTGGTGCCCGTGGTGATGTGTATTCTGCAACTCTTCTAGGAGAGGGGGAGAGCGAGCGTGGGGTCAACGTATGTATCGGTCTCAACTGGCTCGTATCGCGCTCATTGTCACATTCAAGGACTCCCTCGAGCCTCGTCTTCGTCGCGCTACCGCACTTTTCCGATTAATGTGTCTCTTCTCTTTTTTTTTTTCGAAGATGGGTAGACAATTGTGTCGCGTGGAAAAGAGCGCAGCTGCAAGTCCCACATGCGACGATGGCCGAAGTCTTTTTGCTGACGTCTAAGATATTATTAAGGCGACGGTACCTTAGTTACCACAAAACCCCTCGTCGCCTGCCGGTGGACGACAACACTCAATTTCCAGATTATCTGCCCGTTCGATCATATGAGGAACATTCCGGATATTGGCCTATTTACATGGTGTCGCGCCCGCACGTCGACAAATGGCGATCTTCAGACGCGGCATGTATGGAGATTTGTTTACTATACGTATTGGACGGATAGACCAGGGTCCTAAAATAGCCTGCCAAACACCGTATGGCGTGTAATTAAACGTCAAGTGGACAGCACAGACCTGGAGACCTTTTATCTTGGCATCGCAGAACAATCCAGAATGTTCCCTTGTTCATGTTTTCCTGGTTAGCATGTCATGTGCCATGAGTTCCATTCCAGAATTGCCTTGGAAGCCACGATGATAAGTCTCATCAAGGATACTGTTAAGAACACGGTAATAGGCGTGGAACAGTTTCATCTCTTGATTTATTATCTGCTCTCTGCTACAGTAGCTTCTCACATATCCTGTCGTAATCCAGCTCACCTGAGCAACGGACTTGGCCAAGAGACCCTTACAAGTGTATAAGCAGATGTTTGAGGGACCGGAGATGTCTTCGTCGGTGTATACGTTGCAACTGGTGCTGCAGTCCTGCGGATTCCGAGGATTAGTTTCCTGGGTGCATTTCCTGTACGGAACAGCTCCACCACATTTGACCACTCGAGGTGTTATCCAGGGGTCCTGAAGAATGACGAAGGTGGGGATACTGTTCGAGATTGGCATAGTCGTTGCAGCTGGTTTCCTAAATCCCTTCATAGTCCAGGACAGAGGGATACCTAATTGCCATCAAGCTTCTATCTAAGTCATAGATAGTATTTTAACTGGGCGCCACGAAAGGTATCAACCCTTCAACATTCCCGCCCAGTGGTACCTGCCCACTTCATACCTACATGAAAGCAACCTCTGCCATTGATTAGGAGAACTCGACAGTCTTGGAAGACCTCGTTACATCATTAGCCTTCCGCTTATGTGTGTTCCCGTGAAGCGTGAATTTGTGCGTTCGTTGTGATTCATCCCAGTTGATGCATCCTCTGTAAGTTTCCGTCAGAGGTTTTGTTGCACGTCTGAGTTGGCGGCTGTTTGCTTGTGGCGCACTAAATCCTACGGCATACATATCTCCAGCTCCAGGGGGGAAATTGAAAATCAAGATAAAATGTTCTAGCGCAGCAACCCTGCGTCGCGCTGATTACAAGAAGATGGACCTTGACGAATGTCAGATAGTGGGCTCAGTAACCCTAAAGACAATAACTCCTTTCCCGTCCCAAAGACCATCAGAACACCTTTGGAGCCCCGTGCTCGACAAGGAAAGACAGCCACTACCAGCAACAGAAAAAGCCGGGGATATGGACGCCCTCTTATAACTTGGTACCTCTCCTCGCAGGCATGCTTTCTGTAGATAGACCTTTTCCTCCAGAGGCGCATGTTTGAAAAAGGTACCCGGCTCAAAAAAAAGAGTTACACTGTCGTTTCTAGGTGTCGCTCTGCATAGGTACCGACAAGGGAAAGGACCCTTCCGTTTCCCAGGTACCTTTTTCGCGCAGTCACTTTCAAAAAAGATCGTAACGAGTGTCGTTGCTCGAATCTGGAGCGGCCTAATCCACATAATAATAATATTAGACTTCTCTTTATCGACGTCCTTCATAACCTTTGTTATGCTGATACTCCAAAATGGGGCTAATGTGCATGGCCATTATCCTCGTGCTCTTTATCCATATCCAATATTTGGAGCGTGGCTATCTCCACAGCCTTGTGTTTAGCTGTGTCTTCTCCGTTTGTTGTGATCTGGACTGTATTACGTTGCGCATCAGCGCCGAAAGCCTCATTCAATTGCATCACATAGTCTTCTCTGTCCTTGATCTTCCTCTCCATGACCTCCTGGGCCCTGACTCCCCAGTACCACCAGAAGACTTGGTCGAAGACCGGTTCTTTCCAGTGTTCCTTGTTAAATAAGGGCTGGATGTTGGAGTTGAACACCCTATACATTCCCTTGGGAATTTTGACCGCTTGGAAATACCAGAAGCTCCCTGTGTCCCAGGCATGTCGCATGATGGGCGCTTGGTAGAGTGTGCCATTCCGCGTCTTTTCTTCCTCCTCGTAGATATCAAAATACTCTTTCAACAAGGTGTCCAACTCAGCGACAGACTCTGGCTCGTCAAAACCATCCACGGCCTTGGATGTGAGCCAATAGGGCGGCAATTGCATTTCGACTGGTTGCGAACACGCCCACTCGAGATCTATGATAGTCTGGATGTTCCATTGCTCATCGACCCAGATGTTGCTTCGATGAAGATCCGTCAGCGTAAGGAAGAAAGGGCCATCACGATACTGCGTACGTATGAAGCGATGCATAGTGGCTCGGAGAGCCGTCAAAGCTGCCATTTGCATTTCACCGTCATTCCGGTCACGGACAGCATTTGGTTGACACAAGATCTTGTTATCCTGAAAACTAAGCAAGTCGGAGATATAAGGCTCTACAGAAGCGTAGGTTCTCTGTCGTGGAATTCCTGATGGTATTCCTTCATTTTCTAACATTTGAAGGTAGAGAGTAAGGGGTCGATTGGACAGCGAAATGGTACCGCGTGAATCAAAGGTCAATGATCCTATTCGGGGTAGGGGAGATTTATTCAAGGAAAGAGAGATGCGTGCGAGGCTGTGAAACAGCCTAGATCGATAGAACTTATCGTGTCGATGAGCCTCCCATGACTGATGAAGAGGTTCGCCTTCTGCTTCGCCGAGGATGAGATAGCCGGATTTGAATGGGTTGTGTAGTCTGCGTCGTACATAATTACATGGAGTCGGAAGGCCGAGAAAAGACAAGACACGACGTTTTATCTCCCAAATTACCCTTGCAAAGAACGATGTGTTCTGAGGGTGCGTGAACTATACACATTAGACTAGAAGTAGACATATAGATTGAACTTACGCATTGTCCATCAGGAAGACCGAAGCCGTGTAAAGTGGGAATCGGCACATCGGGGCACTGTTCATGAAGCCATATGTAGGTCGCAATTTCTGTCCGGAGCTTCTCTTCCACGTTTCCGGGGGAGTTTGCCTCTCCTATCTTATATGGGAGCGGAAAGCGAATATAGACTTTGTTATGCCCTCGGCGGCCACTCACGGGGGTGAGGATCGGAATAACCACATTAAAGCTGCCAGATTTCCATATTTCCCTGACGCAGACATGACAGCTATTAATGCCCAAATGATAACGGACCATGTTTTCGATATCAGCCTTGTGGGCCAATAGGTAGTCCCAAAATTCCTCCTTTTGTCGCGGATACCGCAATTGGGCTAGCATATCGTCATCATCGTCCAATGCATCTTCGAGATGAACTGTTCCCTTAAGAAGGGGAAGAGCTGGTATGTCCGCCATATATTAAAAGCATGGAACGAAGTACAGCCGTGGTATTTCGTAGCTCTCGAAAGATGTTGGTTGTATGACAAGTGCCTAGGTAGGTAAGACCTCTGAGGCTAGTCCCCTTGTAAGATCTCTCCTCGAGGAACGAAATAGTAGTCGGGCGGTCTGAATATCAAGTAAAGTCGAGGAGAAAAGGTGACAAGCAGAATTATTGAAGAGACTGTTACAATTTGATATTTTGGGAGTGAAAGGTGAGCGGGCCCCTGAACTAAATATAGATAAGGTTTACGGAGTAGTCCCTCCTCGGGCGTAGGAACAAAGTTTTGTTGCACGTCGCAAATCTGCAGCTCACTGAGCGCCAAGAAGAAACTCGCTCCTAAGGTATCTGATTTGGCTACAATGCTACATGCTCAGCAGGTGTCAAAATTTCTCAGAGGGTGTCAAACAGGCCATTTCGGCACAAGGTTGGCAGGTATCTGATGACTACATTTGCTGCGCATCGCAAGCATCGCAAGCATGAATGCCGTCGGTGTAGAGAAATAACTCTTGTGTCCCTATTTTGTTGCACATCGCGAAGCTAGAGCTGTCATGAAGTACCGGGCGTGACAAGCTCGGAGGTTATCTGATTATCTAATCATGCCTCCCTGAATTTGTTGCACGTCGCGAAGGTGAAGAGTGGTCGAGAGCTAAGAATGCATGGGCCGACGCTAAAACCACCACCCCAGACTGATATGAGATTGCCTACCGGGACTTTAGATTGCGCCGTGCGCCAATTTCAGAACCTCGATCGTGTCGCGCGCTCTTTCCCCCCTCATCGTCAATTGCGGTAATCACCTCTCTTTACTCTTCTCTATATCTCTCATTCAACAATGCGCGCATCGCCATAGTACCCGTAGACCTTCAAACCCAATGGCGACGCACGAGATCCCAGCATGGGAGGCACCTCCGGTGGCCGCCAAGAGCTCCATCTTCAGGAATCACTTCCTCTACGCCCCGTCATTCGATAAAGTCAAGTCTTTCTTCAGCAGAAAAAGCGCGTCTGATATCCAAACCCTCGATAAAGGAGTTCCCGTCGAGGGGGTCCCCTCTAGTCGCAAGTACTGCGGGCTCAGTCGCCGAACATGTATTATCCTACTCCTCGTATCTATTGCCCTCGTCGCCCTCATTATCGGTCTCGCAGTCGGGCTTACCCGCAAATCGTATGTTCCAAATATCACTACTTTCATACCAAAGATACCTGGCCTATTCTGGGGCACCCTCCTTTCATACCTCCTTCTCATCACCACCGTCTATTCCACTAACCCCTCCTTCTCCCAGATCAAAAGCGCAAGATTTGCCGCTACCATCCAATACCGGTATTTTTACCGGTGATTTGACGTACTACAGCCCGGGTCCAGGTTACGGCGCATGCGGCTACGAGAATACCTCGTCGGATTCCATATGTGCGGTGTCGCATATCATATGGGATGCAGCGTCCACGAGCGCGAATCCGAATAACAATCCATTGTGTGGGAAGAAGATTCGGATTACGAGATATGATCAGAGTGTAGGCGGGAATAGGAGTGTGGACGTGGAGGTCGTGGATCGATGTGTGGGATGCAAGGCCAACGATTTGGATTTGAGCTTGAAGATGTTTACGAGCTTGGCGGATGAGTCGCTCGGGAGAGTGCTGGGAAGCTGGGCGGTAAGTCATTGAGCCACGTTCCAGTGAGTGAGATACTAAGTGCTTGCAGTGGTTGAATCAAACGCACACTCCGTAGGACTGGATTCCGTTTTCATTGGTGTTTATTCTCGGCGCACTCTTCCGGCATGGCTGTTCTGGAATAACAGCTTCTAGTCTGGAGATTTGCATTTCACCACTGGAAAGAGCTTCGAATACCCCAACTTAGGGTTTGGAAGGAGATCAGGCTATGATGGCTACCCGGCCCGCCAGCAAACATGTTGTAAAGGAATGGGTCTGGCGGTTGTACTTTTTATTACAGTTGTAATTTCAGAGATACCCCTTGGTTTGGAGAACATTCAGTTGAAGCACAGTCTTGAGCAGTGCTCGAGAATAATTCCCTTATAATACGATCACTACTTTATTTGTTTCCTAGAAACTCAAAACTCTCCACAACAAAACTCGGATCCTTCGGCTTTCCAGATTTCAGATCCTTCGTTGTATATAGAAGAGATATCAGAGCACATGATCACCGGCAGAATTGAAACAATACGTGAGCGGCATGCCTCAATATGTGCATATGTGACATTAGGAGGATTCTCCTGGCCTCGATATTGGACCATTGACAAAGCACCGCGTGATTTACCCGCTGTAGACTAGGTAGTCAAGGGAGCAGTTTTTATATGAATGTAAGGAACAATTGAGGTTTTGAGGAATATAACTTCTTAATAGGGGACGGACAAGGCCGTACATCCACACTTGATGGTTGGATCGCTAGATCCATAGAGAATGGGAACGGCCAAGAATCAGACGAAGGAGAGATAAAGTCTCAGATTCCACAACACCATCATGAATTCAAGCGTCATTTCTCTTCAAGGAGAAAAGCTGTATCGTTCATAAATTATCGAGAGGGTAGAACAGAGGTATATGAAAGGATAGGTCGTCTGGTGATGTGCGTAGCCTTGCAACGCTCGAGGAGATACAAACAGAGCGTAGGGAACTAATTGAGAAGGAAGCTCAAGTAAGCGCTAGATTATTGTAATAGGGTAGCCATTCCAACAGCAGAGAAGCATCAGCGTGTTTCAGCCCTGTTTTCACTCCGTTGCTTTATAGCTCATCTGCCACGTAGGCTTGTCCAACACCTGCACCACAAGAGAAACGGCCGCATCATGGATTCATTCGCTGGAATCAGGACAATCCTTTGTTCCACTCAATACTGTCTCTCCTGATCAAGCACTAGCATTAAGGTCTGTTGATGCTTTTCGTATCTGAGCGATGGACCAGGTCCATGAGACTCGGTTTATAGGCCATATTAAGACAATTATTCGTCCCATCAGCCGCCTCAATTCTCGGCTTCTGAGCTTGAATCCATCCCTAACTCATCGTACATAATATATCACAGTGGTCTGGTTCATTTGACCTCCCCACCGCCAAGTATATCTGCAAGATTAACTTGGCCGGTTCCTCGGGGTAATGGCTTGGATTGATTTGGTCCCTCTTTCCAACCAATCATGTATATCATCCTGAATGTCGCAGGTATTGTCCCATCTTCGTTGCCATGAAGCGCTCGATAGATGGCCTCGTTCGCAAGCAAGACGTCCCTCTTTATAGCACCTGGTTCCCTTCCTAATATAGCATTGTTCTCTCCCATAGATTGCAAATCCTGCATCAACGCAAACGTATCAGGAAAATCCACAATAATGTCATCCACGTCCACAGTCAACATCTTAAACCCAGCTTTTTGCAACAAACCCCCCATATCTCGCACATCCGCCAGCGGAGAAACGTGCGGCGAGACTCCACCCCTTCTTTCCATATCCGCGAGCTGTAAAGATGTTCGCAATTCAAATAGAGTGTCACCGCCGAACATAGCTGCTATGAAAGGAGCATCGGGCTTCAGGATGTGATTTATTTGCGCCAGTACTGAAGGCAGGTCGTTGATCCAATGCATGCTCAGAGAGCTGAGAACCGCATCAAATGTCTCTGCCTCATAGGGAAGACTTTCCTCATCGTCCAACACATGGCGCGTTAGGTTTATCTCTTTGTTAAAAGGGAGGTCGGCATCTCGGTAGAGCATTGTGCGGGAGGAGTCTGCTGCTGTGAGATGTGAAAGTCGGGTCGAGAGAGGTGGTGAACTTGTTTTCGAAGGGTCAGGGTCGGGATCTGGGAGAGTAAGTGCTCTTGCTATGTTACAAGAGTTTGCACCGAAATCGAGAACATGATCGAAATGGCGATTGATGTCCTAAATTGATGAGTACTTGAAAACCAGTTCAGGAATTCAGACTTACGAGCAACCTCTCGGACAGCCGCATAGCTACTTCATCTTTCAGATAATCCACTTGTCTACTTCTCTCTGGGTCGGCAGCGGCACGTTCTTTCTGGAGATACTTTGTATGCCTATTGAAGATTTGCAAAGTTGGATTTCCTGGAGACTGGACAGCATAGCTTCGAGATATACATATTCGCCGTCTTGTCGGTAGGTATCGAAGAAAAGGTCGAGCTGTTGCTGGATTCATAATTGAGAGACTTTGCTGCCAAAGATATTTATTTGCTGAAGAAGTTGGATGAGGCTGATTGTGACGTTCTCCCGCTGACTAAGACCCCTGCTACCCTGTAAATTCGCGCCGCTCCTAGTGGATCCACGAGGGGGGGCAGATCAACATCTTCCCCGAAGAGCCCTCCCCTTTCCAGTCTCATATCGAAGACCATCACCACGGCAGAGCCCAGTAATAGCTGGCCGTTACGCCAGTCGTGTCGGATGGAGTTCCACGAGCGAGGCTGAATACACGAAGCCTTCGCGATCTACGTCCCGGCGCCATTTCTTCGCAGGATTATTCGACAAGTCAACCTTGGAAACAGGACCTGCGAGCTCTGCTCCCGGATCTGGTGGACTTGCGCGTGTTCAGAGCAGACTTCTTCTGCCGAGACATCTAATACACCAGATAAGGACGGTCAAAATCTCCAGCCATGAATTCCTCGGGGCCGGTGGGCTTCCTGAACCGCGGAAGCTCGGGGAACAGCTCTAACATGCGTGGATTGGTGCAATTCATTGCAGATCTGAGGAATGCAAGAGCAAGAGAACTGGAGGAGAAGCGAATCAATAAAGAGTTGGCCAATATAAGGTTAGCATCATAGTTTGTTCATATATGGGTCAAGAGACATCATAACTGACTTGTTTGATCTATCACAGGCAGAAATTCAAAGGTATATAATAGCTGGAATCACTTTATAATATCCGAGTGGTTGCTAACTACAGAGATCACAGATGGAAACCTCAATGGATACCACAAAAAGAAATACGTCTGCAAAGTAAGCTTTCTCTGTGAACTCAGTGCACTCTGGTTACTGACTGTTTAAGCTTCTGTACATATACATTCTCGGTTGGAACGTCGACTTCGGACATCTCGAAGCTGTCAATCTTATCTCCGCGCGACAGTATTCCGAAAAGCAAATAGGTTACCTTGCCATGACCCTTTTTCTGCACGAAGAGCACGAATTATTACATCTTGTGGTCAATAGCATAAGAAAGGACCTCACTGATAACAATGAGCTTTTCAACTGCTTGGCATTGCACGCCATTGCCAATGTTGGGAGTCGAGAAATGGGAGAGGCTCTAAGTGGTGAAGTTCATAGACTTCTAATATCTCCGTAGGGACCCCGGAGTCTTCGGAAAGAGGGCATATCTAATTTACCGCATAGGACATCAAAGGCATTCGTGAAAAAGAAGGCAGCATTGACCCTCCTCCGTCTCTACCGCAAACACCCAGATATTGTGCAGCCACAATGGGCGGAACGAATAATCTCCCTCATGGACGACGCGGATATGGGTGTTGCTCTGTCAGTAACCTCTCTCGTAATGGCTCTTGCGCAGGATAGCCCTGAGCAGTACAAGGGTTGTTACGTCAAGGCAGCTTCAAGATTGAAGAGAATTCTGGTGGATGGGGAATATGCACAGGACTACCTCTATTACAAGGTACCGTGTCCCTGGATACAGGTCAAGCTCTTGAGGCTGTTGCAATACTTTCCGCCGTCTGGTAAGTTGTTGGTTATAACCAACATTTCTGGATCCATGCTAAATTATTACCAGAGGATACACACGTCCGTGATTTAATCCGCGAGTCACTGCAGAAGATACTGAATCTGGCTTTAGAGGTGCCAAAGAATGTTCAGCAGAACAACGCCCAAAATGCAGTCCTTTTTGAAGCGATCAATTTGATTATACATCTTGATACAGAGCAAGCTTTGATGAAGCAGATCTCAACGAGATTAGGAAAATTCATCCAATCAAGAGAAACAAATGTCCGGTATCTCGGACTGGAGGCCATGACACATTTGGCTGCGAGAGCAGAAACACTAGACCCTATTAAACAACATCAATCCATCATCATCGGATCTCTGAAAGATCGAGACATTAGCGTTCGGCGGAAGGGCCTCGACTTGCTATACAGCATGTGCGATCAAAGCAATGCACAGCCAATTGTCGGGGAACTTCTGCAGTATCTTCAGACCGCTGATTTTGCCATCCGGGAAGAGATGGTCTTGAAGATTGCCATCCTGACAGAGAAGTACGCCACAGACATTCAGTGGTACGTCGATATATCACTTCGGCTTATAGCAATGGCGGGAGATCATGTGAGTGACGAAGTGTGGCATCGAGTCATTCAGATCGTCACGAACAACGAGGAACTCCAGGTTTATGCCGCACAAAACATTCTACAATATGTCAAGGCCGACCATTGTCATGAGACACTCGTAAAGATTGGAGGCTATATCTTGGGCGAATTTGGTCATCTAATTGCCGAAGACAAAGGTTGCAGTCCTATTGAACAATTCATGGCTCTCCAGAGCAAATTACAAGGATGTTCCTCAAGCACCAGAGCGATTATCCTCTCCTCTTATATCAAATTCGTCAACCTCTTTCCCGAAATCAAGTCTCGACTCATGTATGTTTTCCAAGCATATAGCCACACCCTTGATTCCGAACTTCAGCAGCGAGCATGTGAGTATCTTGCACTGGCAAGCTTACCGACGGATGATCTTCTCCGAACTGTCTGTGATGAGATGCCTCCCTTCCCTGAACGGCAATCCGCGCTCCTTTCGCGGCTACATCAAAAGCATGCTAATACCAGCGATAAGCGGACATGGGTTGTCGGAGGGAAGGATGCGAATGCCAATGAGAAGGATTTCGCTCTGGCCAAGAATCCAGGTCTGAAACGTGCTTTCAGTAGCACGAACGGTATCGGACAAGTCAATGGGACAGCGAATGGTGCAGCTATGAATGGCACAAATGGTCATGCGAAAGGTGTCAATGATCTTGCTGGAATAGATATGTCAGACTCAGGTCCATCGGAGCCCAAGACCCTGAAAGCACCCAACTTGGCTAGTGCAGCTCACCTGTCACCTGATTGGGAGATTGGGTACAACAAGCTCCTCCTGAGACCCGAGGGTGTTCTCTACGAGGACGCACAGATCCAAATCGGGTTGCGATCAGAATACCGTGGACAAATGGCCTGCGTCATCCTCTACTTCCAGAACAAAAACCCCACGGCAATCAGCTCATTTACCACAACGCTTGACCTCGAAGAGAGCGAGAAAGGAAACCTGACGTGGGAAGTCAAGAATATGCCAGAGAGTACGATCAGCCAAGGGTCGCAAAGCCAGCAAATGATCATGTTCCAGGCCAGAAAAGTCTTTGACAAGAGCCCCACGATCAGGATAAGCTATCTCGCAGGAGCACTGCAGGCGCTTACTCTAAAGCTGCCAGTGGCAGCACACAAGTTTATGGACCCCGCAGAGCTCTCGGCAGATGATTTCTTTAAGAGGTGGAAGCAAATTGGTAGTGCACCACGTGAGGCCCAGCGCATATTCGGGCTCAAGGGCAGCAAAGGTGAGCGGGAGATCAACGATCCCTTCATCCGAAGAACAGTTGAGGGATTCCGCTGGGGCGTCTTGGACGGAGTAGATCCGAACAGGAAGAACTTTGTCGGTGCCAGCGTTCTGCACACGGGCGATGGTGGGAAGTTCGGGTGCTTGTTAAGGCTGGAGCCTAACTATGCGACTCAGGTACGTTCATCATACAGGATATTTGAGAGGAGAGTGCTAACACGGAGCAGATGGTGCGGCTGACCATCCGGGCCACGGATGAGAGCGTCCCCCCGGTCCTGATCAGGCTGATGGAGGAGAGGCTGGCAGCAGGGGTCTCAACGCAGCCAGATGTGATGGCGATACCGTCACTGAGAGAAATGAAAGATGTTTTCGGGAATGTCCTCGTATCATGAGGACGCCTCTAGGGGAATGGGATGATACGACACCACGCGATGAGTATTGATATGGTTGCTGGAGAACTCGAGGAGTACATGATGCATTTCAATGGAGTGTTGTTACGGTTCTACTTTGCCTGTGCCCTGGTGACTGAGTAGTAGTGATGAGTCCAGCCCGTGACCGAAGGAAGGTCACCCTTCGGATTTCTTCGATATATCTTTACGTCAAGGATTAGATGTGGGTGTTGATGGTCCTGGCTGTTTATATCTTTGAACCTCTTTTGGACTTGGAGTAGCTATAGAACACCTATCGTGCTAGATGGTGCTTCAGGGCATATAATGCCGAGTTTATAATTTGCTCTGTCTACAGCATTGTATCAAATTCAGTGAAATCCTTTCCTTCATTTCATCTCCATCCCATACCCGCCCCTCCGGACAAACATTCAATTCCTCTTAATTCTATTGTACCTCCCTCCCTCCCTACATCCATCCATCCCCCCCTCCCCCC